>NW_011628047.1:281606-283401 GCF_000512975.1 Sesamum indicum
TGGTGCCATGGATCCTGCCACAAGAAGAAATTTCTCCCATCTCCATAACGGTAGTCTACCATGGTTCAGAGAAACATCCGTAATCGAAGTATTTTCCTCCATCCCCATGAGCCGCCATGGTCCGTAATCGTCCAAATAGAGGTGTGTTGTAGGCGTCCCTGGTACAGCCATTCAACCCAAATCGATGTCCTCTCGCATCTAATGACATCACATAGTTTTTTTGTCATCAATGCATGGTTCAAGGTATTGATATCCTTGAATACAAGTCCTCCCTCCTCCTTCGGTCGGCATATATATTTCCAAGCAACCTTGGCATAGCCACTATTCGTCGTTCCCTTCCACAAGAAAGTTCGCAACCTTTTCTCAATTTCATTAATAACTTTCTTAGGTAATATAAATGCCGATGCCCAATAAAGACTCAGTGATATAAGTACAGATTTAATAATTTGTACTCTACCAGCATAAGATATAGTGGTACCTTCCCATCCAGCGATCCGTTTGTCAATCTTTTGTAATAGTGGGTGGCAATCTGCAATAGTTAGTCGAGACGATATAAGTGGTAACCCCAGATACCTCATTGGAAGAACCCCTTCTTGAAATCCGAGTAGTGCCAACATCTCCTCACTCAATGCTTGCGCTGAGCGAGATATAATCAAGTGGCTTTTCTGTACGTTCAGTCTAAGACCCGACCATTCAGCAAAACGATCCAGACCTGCTTTAAAGATTCTTAGAGAGTCCATATCAGCACGGCAAAATAGTATCACATCATCAGCAAACCCCAACTGCAAGATCCTGGCTGCCTCGCATTTCCAATGATAGGAAAATATCTCTTCCTGATCAATCAACTGTAGCAAACCCAAGTGTAGGACTTCCATCGCAAGTACAAATAGGTAGGGTGATAAAGGGTCACCCTGTCGAAGTCCTCTGGCTCTTCGAAAGAATCCATGGGGCTTCCCATTTAGTCGAACAGAGAATGAAGGTGTTGACACACACTCCTCGATCCACTTCACAAAAGTAGTAGGGAATCCAAACATCTCCATAACTGCTATCAAGA
This sequence comes from Sesamum indicum, assembly GCF_000512975.1. Classification (NCBI taxonomy): domain Eukaryota; kingdom Viridiplantae; phylum Streptophyta; class Magnoliopsida; order Lamiales; family Pedaliaceae; genus Sesamum; species Sesamum indicum. Next base: position 282,661 of record NW_011628047.1, read on the forward strand.
AATCCCACTCCACTGTGTCATATGCCTTCTAGATGTCAACTTTCAGAGCACATCTAGGAGGTAGACGAGTCTGGTTATATCCCGTAAAGAGTTCTTGTGCTAGCATGATGTTATCTCCAATGCTTCGTCCCGGCACAAAAGCCGCTTGGCATGGGCTGATCAGTTTGTCCATTATCACACTCAACCTTTGGACAATGAGCTTTGCAATGATCTTATAAATCACATTACAACATGCAATGGGTCGAAAATCACTAACTGTCATAGGGGAATGTACTTTTGGTATGAGCGCCAAAAGTGTAGTATTTATCTGCTTCAAAAGTCGGCCTGTACTAAAGAAGTCCAGTACTGCCGAAGTCACCTCCTGTCCAACTATAGGCCATGCTGCTTTGAAGAAGCCCGATGAGTATCTGTCCGGGCCAGGGGCCTTGTCCTCATCAATGTCAAAAACCGCCTGTTTGACATCTGCTGGTGTGAATGGTAACAGTAAAGTGGTAGATCCCTCATTACTCAAAATGTGTCTAGCCCACGGTCTGAGAAATCGAATGTCATTACCTGTTCGTCGTCTATCTCCCCCTAGTAGGTTTTGGTAATATGTGACAAACTCATTAATAACTTCTTCTGGATCGGTGTGAGTGGATCCCTGGTCATCGTTGATCTGGAAGATCCTTCTTGCTGATCTTCACTGGGCTATCTTCCGAAAGAACACTCGGGAGCACTGATCACCTCCCTTCATCCACTGCA
>NW_011628047.1:283884-302848 GCF_000512975.1 Sesamum indicum
CATAGCTGTTCGGATATCCCCTGATGTGCCACATACTTCACTGAGGTCGCGAACTGCATTAAAGTCCCCTCCAATCAACCATGGGATATCAGCACACTGTATAGCTAAATTTTCCAGAGCACTCCATAATTCTCTCCTATCAACCACTTCAGTGGCTCCATAAGCGACAGTAACAGCAACTGTTTCATGTATTGCACGGATAGTAACAAGACAGTGCATAAATTGCGTTCCACATTCCGCCACAACAACATCAATAAAACTATCATTCCATGCAATCCACACGCGATTACCAGTAGATCCATAATCCACATACCATTTCCATTGGGGTATTAGAAAAGATTGAATTTGAGCTGCATTATTAATACGTACACGAGTTTCAAGGAGACCAAGGAATTGTAACCTGAACTCAGCAACTATGTCTCTGACTGCCAACTGATGGTCTCGTTTGTTCAGGCCACGAACATTCCAAATTGCTGCATTCAACATGGATCACTAGGTATGGGGCTGCTATGCTTAGGGCCCCGAGACGACTCATCAGTATCATCCAGTAGGTGAAGTGCATCAAAAGTGTTGTGTATAACAATTGCCTTACCCCTCTCCTCACGACTTGGGCCGGTTGTATCTATAGTGTACTCACGTCCCGCTCTCTGCTTTCCTACCACTGGATCTGGTGGTGGTCTACTCTTGTTCCGATCAGTCATATGTGGTGGCCGGGATGGTATATTAGTAGTATCTTCATCCTCCCTAGGGTGGCTCCGATTCCGTTCAGGCCTTGTTGGTTCTTGCAGTGTCCCCACTTTAGGCACATATACAGCGATCGGTGGTTTAGCGGGTTTTGGTTTGTTGAGAACACAATCTTTAGTAGAGTGTCCCAATGTCATACAACTCTTGCATTTCTGTGGTAGCCATTCGTACTCAACGTCTACTTTACAAGGTGATTCTCCTCCATCCTCATCCGGGTTCATAATTATAATGTGCTTTGGTACGTTTGAGGTCACATCCAACATTACGCATACACGAGCAAAGTCCAATCTCGTGCATGCTCTCATGATTGCATCCGGGTATAGTGGTTTACCCACTCCACTGGCCACTGTACTAAGTCCTTCCTCTGTCCAAAACTCGACTGGAAGGTGACGTAATTTGATCCACACAGGAACCTGTGTATGTTGAAGTTTTCGTAATACCATCCCTGGTTCCCATTTTTGAAGAACAATCGACTGCCCCTGAAATAGCCACGGCCCTCCTTCTATGACATCTTCCATAGCAGCAACTGATTTGAACTGAAAGAAAAAAAATCCATTATTTGTACCAGTGACCTCCTTCAATTCCGACCAAACCGACATTGCAAACTCTTTCAGATGATGAAAATATGGCATTTTTCCTAGGAAGTATCCCACCGCGGTAGTCTTCCATCGTTTGGATCCATTTCTTATAATATTCAATGTTGGTCGGACTGTCACCTCTCCATTTTGTACCGATGGAGCCACATAAGATAGGGTTTTGCGAGTTGAATTATGGAATGCATGGGCTATTTTGTCATCGATAATTGTGTCTGAGCATGCATGCAAAGGTATGTTTCCGACGAACAATCCCATTGGAGCACTAGAATTAAGGTTAGAATGCAGAATTTTTGTCTTCTTGTGCAGAGTGATGTCATCTGTGACATCAGCAGATGATGGTATCATGCTTGCCTTAGCAGTGATGTCATCAGTATAGGTCATGCTTGCCTCAGCAGTGATGTCATCAGCATAGGTCATGCCTGCATCATCAATGACTTCATCATCCTTGTCATCATCCTTGCCAAATTCCACCCTATCAGCCATATCATCCTCCACGTCACATCCATCCACGTCAGCCGTTTGTGTACAGTCACCAGATCTTATGGCCGGCCACCTCGCCGGAAGGTCCATCGCCGGTGGTAGTAAATCTGACGCGTTTCCGATGGAAATATGAAGCTTCTCGTTCGCCGGCGCCTGTAGGTCTGAACCAGTCCGTCTACTCGCCGTTTCCGACGTCATATTGCTCTTTCTCGACGGCAAATGACACCTCCATGCTTGGCGACGTGGTGACGCGCCACCTCCATGTAGCTCGACCAACAAACGCAGCGAATGTGAGTGTCTAAAACGCATTCTCCATCGGATTTTCAGATCTGTAAGGGTTGCAACTGTTTGTTCATCACCTTTGTCAATGACAGCGTTGGCTAATCTCAGAAATTCGTCAAGGTTGAACGGTTCTTCCATTTGTCCGCCATTGATGGAAGCTTCTTCAAACCCAAGTTTTTGCGGCGCCTTTGGACGATTCGAATCAGAGGTCAAGTTCTCTCCTTTCTCGTTCGTGGACAATGTTGCCATCTCCACAGACCCTTGGTTACCTTCAGCAGCCGTGAAAACGCTGGTTTCCGTCGTCTTTTTCCGCCGTGACTCTTCGTCTCCTAGAAACCCTAACAATGGCGGCGACGAACCAGTCATCGTTTCCGCCTCGAAAACACGCCCAAACGCTCTAGAAACATCACTGCTCTTCTCCCCAACAATTTCCGTCTCATTTGCCGGCGAACAAGTGCCTTTTCCGGTCAAAAACTCCAAACCCGTTTCTTCAAATTTCTCGCCAGAAAATCACGGTTCATATTCCTCACCACCGCTATTGAAACCATCCCAATCATCCACGTCCCCTTCCTCCGGCAAGTCGCTGTCGTCCTCCATCTGGCCGGTCGTTTTTCCGCCGTCGCCGGCCGGAAACTTGTAGTTTAGGGTTTTTGTGTGTGAAGTTGTAGGTGTGCTAGTGTGTGTAGGAGAGAGAGAATTTTTAGTGAGAGAATTTTTGCCCATTTGCTAACTTAAACCATGGCTTGCTCACCTTGGCCCATGTATCCTATGCAATGAAGGACTGACAGAGATACATGCACATTTATTCTTCCAATGCAGATTTAGTCGAAGATGTTTCACGGAAATTCGAAGAACGATACGGTTCTTATGGCCTAATAGAGAGTGGAAGGATGACATTACATGGGCTTCATAGAGATGGAGGGGTAAACACATAATCAACATGTCTTATAGAGCACTCCTTGCAGCATGTGTATACCACATTTGGAAGGAAAGAAACCTGAGACGATTCGATCACACCGAGAGGACGCCTACTACCATAGCATTACTGATCATTGAGGACATTAGACAGCGAATCCATAGCATCTCACTCGCTAGCTCAGTCAGTACACGTGCTTTATTTCGATTATGGCGAATCCCTTGGCCTGTCGAGGGATAAACCATTTGGGGACCATATTGTTGTACTGTACCATTTTTACTCAATGAAACTTACTTTTACCAAAAAAAAAAAAAAGGAGGGGAAACGCCTTGCAAGGTTGATGTCGAATATGAATGGGTTCCCCCGAAGTGTACGGGATGCTTGAGCTTAGGCCACTCTATAAAAGATTGTTCGTTGAATAAAATAGCCAAACCCACTAAGCCACCAGTGTCCGTTTATGTACCCAAGTCAAGAGGATCATGGGTACCTCGAATGCAGAACAAACGCGATGAAACGTCGGGGGATGCACTTGCAGTTCCTTCTCGGAGTTCTTCTTTACCGCCGTTGGAAGGTACTTCACCACGGTCAGACATACATGCATCTCCCACTCATCGTGAAAAGAGACGTGAGGATAAGGGTAAGGCGTTAGTCATTTATAATACTTTTAACGCCTTATAGATGCTTGAAGATGCAGATGACGCTAATAGGGGTCCTAAGGCAAGCAACCCCAAGTATGGTGATCTATGTTGAATATGGCAATTTGGAATGTGCGTGGCCTGAACAAGAGGGACCATCAGCTTGCAGTAAAAGATCTTGTGGCTGAGTTCAGGTCTCCTTGAAACTCGAGTACGAGTTAATAATGCTTCTCATATTCAATCTTTTTTATTACCTCATTGGAAATGGTTTATGAATTATGCGTTGACGGGTACATGCGTCTCCCACTCATCGTGAAAAGAGACGTGAGGATAAGGGTAAGGCGTTAGTCATTTATAATACTTTTGACGCCTTACAGATGCTTGAAGATGCAAATGACGCTAATAGGGGTCCTAAGGCAAGCAGCCCCAAGTATGGTGATCTATGTTGAATATGGCAATTTGGACGCTAATAGGGGTCCTAAGGCAAGCAGCCCCAAGTATGGTGATCTATGTTGAATATGGCAATTTGGAATGTACGTGGCCTGAACAAGAGGGACCATCAGCTTGCAGTAAAGGATCTTGTGGCTGAGTTTAGGTCTCCTGGAAACTCGAGTACGAGTTAATAATGCTTCTCATATTCAATCTTTTTATTACCTCATTGGAAATGGTTTATGAATTATGCGTTGACGGGTAATCGTATCTCGATTGGCTGGGATGACAATTTTCTTGATGTTACTGTGGTTGAGTTGAGTACACAATTTTTACACAGTCATGTCACTATCCGAGCTCTTCAGGAATCAGTTGATATTACTGTCATTTATGGGGCTACAGAGCTAGCGGACAGACGCTCACTTTGGGATTCACTTAGTACAATTGCCATCCAGTGCGTGGATACTCCGTGGTTAGTCGGAGGTGATTTTAATGCAGTACGTGATCTCAGTGAAGTCTGTGGAGCTTTTGGTGACATACGACCTGCAATGGAGGAATTCAATATTGTATCCAGAATGCCGGATTGTTACCTCTACCCATGCAAGGAGAATGGTACACGTGGCACAATTGTAGTGCAAGTCCACGTAATCTATGGAAGCGACTTGATAGGATGCTCATTAATGATACATGGATTGCCCGATTCCCCACATCCGCATATTTCAGCCTCACCCCGTGTACCTCGGATCACTCACCACTAGTGTTATGTGGGGATAGACAGCAGTAGTTGGGAGGTATATTCCGTTTTGACAATTATCTTACCCTCTCACCAAAATTTTTTCCCAGTGTGCAGAATGTTTGGAAACATGATGTAGTTGGTGTATCGATGTATGCGGTAACTCGGAAACTTAAAGCACTGAAACCAATCTTCTGGGAACAAAGGAGAAATAAGGGAGATTTATCGCACAATGTACAGTTGGCAAAGGGATTTCTTGAGGCGGCGTACAGTTGGCAAAGGGATTTCTTGAGGCGGCACAAAACCTGGTTAGTGCAAACAGGCAGGAGGAAGTATTTTGATTCTTGGAGCACTGTTGTCGGATGGTTTTGGCCAAAGCAGCGAAGCTCGAACAAACCATGTTACATCAGAGCAGCGAAGCTCGAACAAACCATGTTACATCAGAGAGCAAAAATGGAGTGGATGAAAGATGGTGATCAATGGTCTAGGGTGTTTTTTCGCAAGATTGCACAGAGACGGGCAACAAGGAGAATTTTACAAATAAATGATGAGCACGGGATCACTCACACGGAGCAGGAGGCTGTTATCAATGAATTTGTATCTTATTATCGTATCCTTTTAGGAGGACAAAGAGGACGGGACATGATTGATATTCGGTTCCTCAGACCGTGGGCTAGACATCTGGTGACTGAGGATGAAACCAATTCTCTTTTATCACCATTCACCCCCTCGGATGTCAAAGAGGCAGTGTTCGATATTGCAGAGGATAAGGCACCGGGTCCTGATGGGTACTCGTCAGGCTTCTTCAAAGCTGCCTGGCCGATTGTGGGAGGCGAGGTTACGAGGCCAGTGTTAGATTTCTTCACTACCGGGAGGCTCTTGAAACAAATCAATACCACAATATTGGCGCTTATCCCGAAGGTACATTCCCCTATGTCCGTTGGTGATTTTCGACCTATTTCTTACTGCAATGTCCTCTACAAGATTATTGCCAAACTTATTGTCAAAAGACTGAGTGTGGTATTGGACAAAGTCATTAGCCCATGCCAAGCAGCATTCGTTCCTTGCAGAAGTATCGGAGACAATATCATGCTAGCTCAGGAACTTTTCTCGGGATACAATCAGTCACGCCTACCTCCCAGATGCGCGTTAAAAGTTGACATTAGAAAGGCGTATGACTCAGTTGAATGGGACTTCCTAGTTGCGGTTTTGGAACTTTTTGGGTTTCCACCCACATTTATCAGGTGGATTGAGGAATGTGCCACTACACCATCCTTCTCAGTAGGATTGAATGGAAAGCCACATGGATTCTTTTCGGGTGCAAGAGGACTTCGACAGGGGGATCCTCTATCGCCGTACCTTTTTGTCCTCGTCATGGAGGTATTACACTTGGGATACCTATAGATGATTGACCAGGATGGGCTCTTTTCTTTTCATTGGAAGTGTGATTCAGCTCGGATTTTTCAGCTGGGATTTGCTTATGACTTGTTATTCTGCCGTGCGGATATGGACTCTATTGAGGTCCTTAAGAGAGGGCTGGATCGATTTGCCTTTGGTCGGGCCTCCGACTGAACGTACAGAAAAGTCATCTTATTATTTCGCGGTCAGCACAGGGTTTACGTGAGGAGATGCTGGAAGCACTTGGATTTCCGGAGGGACTCCTTCCATTGAGGTATTTAGGTCTACCTCTATTATCCTCCAGATTAACTATTGCTGATTGTCAACCATTATTGGTGAAAATCCATAAACGTATTGCTGGTTGGGAGGGAATGACACTTTCATATGCCGGTAGGGTACGAATTATTAAATCTGTAGTCATGTCGTTGAGCTTTTATTGGGCTTCAGTGTTCATTTTACCAAAGAGAGTTACGAACGAAATTGAGAAGAGGCTGACAAACTTCTTATGGAAGGGCACAACAAATAGTGGCTATGCTAAGGTAGCATGGAATGAATTGTGTAGGCCGGTGGACGAGGGAGGTCTTGGGTTCAAGGACATTACTACCTTGAATCGAGCCTTAATGACTAAGAAACTCTGTGATATCATTCGGTGTGATCGAACCTCTATTTGGGTTGAATGGCTATACCATGACCGGTTACGAGACACTTCCATATGGACAATCCGAGATCATGGAAGTTCATGGAGTTGGAGGAAACTCCTGCGTCTATGGATTTTTCTCCGTCCTATGGTGGACTACCAAATCGGAGATGGGCGGAAGTTTCATCATTGGCAGGACCCGTGGCATTACCTCAGACCTCTTATTGAGATATTTCCACATGGACCGAGGCTCCTTAGACTTGAGGAGTCAGCAAAACTCAACACGGTGATTAGTGGAGGAGAATGGCAGTGGCCGCTTATCACGGATTTCGAGTGCTTGGAGATCACACATGTATTACCCACAATCCGTGGAGGAGATGACCGGATCGTATGGAGATTTGATCAGGATCGACCCACAACACAGTCTCTCTACAGTTTATTTGATCCCCCAGGACCGAAAGTAGGTTGGGCTTCGCTACTTTCGGGCTCACTAAAGAGTCCACGTCACTTATTCATCCTATGGCTTGCTATTCTTGGCAAGCTGCCTACGACAGACAAACCATGGTTATCTCACTTTGGTGATTGCATACTTTGTAACGAGGGGGCAACAAAGACACATTCACACCTTTTCTTCCAGTGCAGATTTAGCCGACAGTGTCTCACAGCAATCCGAAGAAAGGTACAATTTCATTGGCCCAATAGAGATTGGGTGAACGACATTGAGTGGGCTTCTCATAGATGGAGGGGTAAGCCCATCGTTAACATAGCTTATCGAGCACTACTGGCATCTTCTGTTTACCACATTTGGAGGGAGAGAAACATAAGACGTTTTGAGCAAAGAGAGAGGACTCCGAGCACTATGGCGTTATTGATAGTTGATGATGTCAGGCAGCAAATCATTAGTATTTCATTAGCTAGTTCTGTCAGTACACGAGCTTTGTATAGACTATGGCGTATCCCTTGGCCTGTCGAGGGAGAAACCACCAGATGATCACTTTGTTGTACTGTACCATTTTTTTTACTTAATGAAAATTACATTTACCAAAAAAAAAATAAATAAATAAAGAGGCTTACCCACTCCACTTGCAACAGTGCTCAGTCCGTCCGTCGTCCAGAATTCCATGGGGAGATGGCAAAGTTTGATCCAGACCGGTACTTGGGTATGCTTCAACTTCCTCATAGCCATCCCCGGTTCCCACTTCTGCAGTACAATCGGCTGTCCTTGAAACAACCACGGACCTCCTTCAATCACTTCCTCCATATCTATCACAGTTTTAAATCGAAAGAAAAAGAAGCCATTAACTGTCGTTGTAACCTCACGTAGAGCTGGCCAAACCGAGTGAGCAAATTCTTTCAAGTGATGGTAGTACGGTCGTTTCCCCAGAAAATATCCTACCGCCGTAGATTTCCATCGTTTAGACCCATCATGCACAATGTCCAAAGAAGGGCGAACCACAATCTCCCCATTTTGTTTCGTTGGGGCAATGTACGTAAGCGTTTTACGGGATGAATTATTGAAAGCACGTGCAATTTTATCCTCATCTACGCAATTGTCCGAGCTTGTATGTAAAGGAATATTCCCAATAAAAATACCCGAATGAAAATTGGAGACCTTGGTATTGCGAAAATTTTCGACCGAGTTACCTCCCATTGACGTGTTCTTCATCATCATTTTGGAGGCCGTTATCGCTGAATCTGAAGGCAATTTCTGCTGAGTTTCCATTGAATTTCCACCCAACAACGCAGTGGACTGTTGCTGCGATTTTTGCACCATTCCGAGCTCGTCTTCCGGCTGTTTTCTGGCCAAAAACGCTGCAGAAAAACCTGGAATTTCTGCAGCAGATTCTGATTCTGCAGCAGCGTCGTTCTGCTGAATTTCCATTGACTTCCCATCCAACAACTCAGTAGATTGTTGCTGCGATTTTTACGCCATTCCGAGCTCGTCTTCTGGCTGTTTTCCGGCCAAAAACGCTGCAGAAAATGCTGGAATTTCTGCAGCAGCGTTGCTGTTGGTTAACGGCTATTTCGGCACTGCAGGATCATCGAGAAGGCATCGCACAGCGCGTGTTACAGGTGGCTGCACATGTCTAGATGTTTTCACCAGAAATCTCGCCGGCCGGCCATACTGCAATTCCCATTTCTGTTTCAAATCGGACAGCGCTGCCATGGCTGCCACATCGCCTGAATCGACGACCTTATGAGCAAGGGTAAGAAATTCGAAGAAGCTGAAGCGTGGTTGGTCTTTATCGCCGTGAAACCCGTCAGCCATGGAAGCTTGGCCAAGGTCGTCGTCGCGTGGGTTTCCCGGCGAACGATTCGTCTCCTTGACGTTTCCAGTTCCCAAATCATCAGCACTCATAGCAGATGGTGAGTTTTCACTTTCCCGTTGAGATCCATCATCGTTTACAGCAGCTACGACATCAATGGCGTCAATGGCGGCGCCAAACCCTAGTTTCGTTCCCGTCCATTCTTTGTCCAAGTTTCCACCTTTTTTCACAAGTTGTGGTCGGGGCACTCTTCCAAAGAAGTCTATGTCATCAGATCGTGGATATACTCCAGTTGCCGACGGCTGAATCTCGGAAAACCCTTTATCTTCCACAGCCGTTTTTTGTGGAGAAAACCCTAATATGCGCGGCTCCTTCCAACAGGTCTGTTCAGCGGCAATATCGCATTCTTCCGCGTTCTGGTTGAGAGCCACGATCTCGAATAATGTTGGGGTATCGTCAGTCGCCGGGAAATTGTCGGTTGATTGCAAGGACAAGTCGTCGTCTTCCTCAAAAAGCTGCCGGCGGTTGTTTCTCGCCATCGCCGGTCACCAATCGTCGGCCTCCCACTTTTCCGACCTCCCCGTCACTGGCCGGAGTGTCTCCGTCCTCCTCCTCGTCGCCAGCAGCCATGTGCATGGAATGTGCATTAGTGTGTGTTTGATATGGTGTGCTAGTGTGTGTTTTTGAGAGAATTTTTGTGGTCCATTTTTTTTTTTTTTTGGACAATGGATATTGAGTGGGCGATGCGGAAATGGAGAGGTAAACACATTGTTAATATCGCTTTCCGTACACTGCTTGCAGCATGTGTGTACCACATATGGAGAGAAAGGAACTTGAGGAGATTTTAACATTGATGATGTCAAACAGAGGATTATTAGTGTCAATTTAACTTTATCAATCAGTACACGAGCATTGTATAAATTATGGCGCATCCCTTGGGTTGAGGGAGAAACCAACTGATGAACCCATGTTGTACTGTACTTTTACTTTTATTAATGAAATTTACATTTACCTAAAAAAAATAATAATAAATACAAGTTAGTGTATAAGGGAAACGAACTTGCTTTATAAAAACCATGCAAAATAGCTAAATTTTGAATGTTCTAAGAATTCCATGAAATCGAACCAAACGTAGGTCTAGAACCATGCATTTCTGTGGTAAATTTGCTAAGCGTAATAATAACTACAAGTTAGTGTAAAAGGGAAACGAACTTGCTTTAATAAAACCGTGCAAAACAGCTTAATTCTGAACGTTCTCAGAATTCCATGAAACTTGACCCAAACGTAGATATAGACCCATGCATTTGTGTAGTAAATTTGCTAAGCGTAATAATAACTACAAGTTAGTGTAAAAAGGAAACAAAGTTCCTTTAATAAAATAGTGCAAAAAAGCTAAATTTTGGACGTTCTCAGAATTCCACGAAACTTGACTCAAACGTAGGATTAGAACCATTCATTTGTATCCTGATTGTCGATGGGTATCCTGATTGTCGATGACGTGAAACAGAGGATCGTTAGCATTAAATTAGCTTATTCGGTCAGTACACGTGCGTTATACAGACTATGGCGTATCCCTTGGCCTGTCGAGGGAGAAACGACTTGAGGATCACATTGTTGTACTGTACTATTATTTACTTAATGAAAATTACATTTACCCGACCCATGCATTTGTGTGGTAAATTTGCTAAGAGTAATAATAACTACAAGTTAGTATAAAAGGAAAATGAACTTGCTTTAACAAAACCGTGCAAAACAGCTTAATTTTGATCATTATCAGAATTCTATGAAACTTGATCCAAATGAGGTCTAGACCCATGTATTTTTGTGGTAAATTTCCTAAGCGTAATATAACTATAAGTTAGTGTAAAAGGGAAAAGAACTTGCTTTAATAAACCGTGCAAAACAGCTTAATTTTGAACATTCATGAAACTTGACCCAAATGTAGATATAGACCCATACATTTGTGTAGTAAATTTACTAAGCGTAATAATAACTACAAGTTACTGTAAAAAGGAAACATAGTTCCTTGAATAAAACCGTGCAAAAAAGCTAAATTTTGAACGTTCTCAGAATTCCACGAAGCATGACCCAAACGTTGGACTAGACCCATGCATTTGTGTGGTAAATTTGCTAAGCGTAATAATAACTACAAATTAGTGTAAAAGGGAAACGAACTTGCTTTAATAAAACCGTGGAAAACAGCTAAATATTGAACGTTCATAGAATTCTACGAAACTTGACCAAAACGTTGGTGTACACCCATATATTTGTGTGGTACATTTGCTAAGCGTTGTAAAAATGGAAACGAACTTGCTTTAATATACCGTGCGAAACAGCTAAATATTGAACGTTCATAGAATTCCACGAAACTTGACCCAAACGTTGGTCTAGACCCATGTATTTGTGTGGTAAATTTGCTAAGCGTAATAATAACTACATGTTAGTGTAAAAGTGGAAACGAACTTGCTTTAATAAACCGTGTAAAACAGCTAAATATTGAAGGTTCATAGAATTCTACAAAACCTGACCGAAACGTTGCTCTAGACCCATTTATTTGTGTGGTAAATTTTTTAAGCATAATCATAACTAGAAGTTAGTGTAAACAGGAAACGAATTTGCTGTAATAAAGCCGTGGAAAATAGCTAAATTTTGAACGTTTTCAGAATTCAACGAAACTTAACCCAAACGTAGGTCTAAACTCATGCATTTGTGTGGTAAATTTGCAAAGAGTAATAATAACTACAAGTTAGTTTAACAGGGAAACGAATTTGCTTTAATAAAACCGAGCAAAACAACTAAATTTTGAACATTCATAGAGTTCCACGAAACTTGACCCAAACGTTGGTCTAGACCCATGTATTTGTGTGGTAAATTTGCTAAGCGTAATAATAACTACAAAAAATTAGTGTAAAAATAGAAACGAACTTGCTTTAATAAACCGTGTAAAATAGCTCAATATTGAAGGTTCATAGAATTCTACGAAACTTGACCGAAACGTTGGTCTAGACGCATGTATTTGTGTGGTAAATTTGCTAAGCGTGATAATAACTACAAGTTAGTGTAAACGGGAAACGAATTTGCTGTAATAAAGCCGTGCAAAACAGCTAAATTTTGAACGTTCTCAGAATTCCACGAAACTTAACCCAAACGTAGGTTACTCATGCATTTGTGTGGTAAATTTGTAAAGCGTTATAATAACTACAAGCTAGTGTAAAAGGGAAACGAACTTGCTTTAATAAAACCGAGCAAAACAGCTAAATTTTGAGCTTGTTCAGAATTCCACGAAACTTGACCCAAACATAGGTACCCATGCATTTGTGTGGTAGATTTGCGAAGCGTAATTCTAAAAAAAAGTTAGTGCAAAAGGAAAAAGAACTTGCTTTAATAAAATCGTGCAAAACAGCTAAATTTTGAACGTTCTTAGAATTCGACGAAACTTGACCGCAAACGTTGGTCTACACCCATGCATTTGTGTTGTAAATTTGCAAAGCGTAATAATAAATACAAGTTAGTGTATAAGGGAAACAAACTTGCTTTACAAAAACCATGCAAGATAACTAAATTTTGAATGTTCTAAGAATTCCACGAAACTCGAACCAAACATAGGTCTATACCCATGCATTTTTGTGGTAAATTTGCTAAGCGTAATAATAACTAAAAGTTAGTGTTAAAGGAAAAAGAACTTGCTTTAATAAACCGTGCAAAACAGCTTAATTTTGAACGTTCTCATAATTACATGAAACTTGACCCAAACGTAGATATAGACCCATACATTTGTGTAGTAAATTTACTAAGCATCAAGATTCAATTCTAAAGTGAAATGGAAAGCAAAAAATTCTCTCTAAAAATTCTCTCTCTAGCCTAACACACACTTACACACATCCAAAAACACACACAAATGTCGATTCAATTCCTCCAACCGCCGGCGACGATGATGGGACTTCGGCCGATGATGGAGCAGTCGACGGTGAAGATGACCGGCGAATGGCAGCAGGTCTGGATTAGTTTTTCGGCGAAAATCGCTACTCTCACATGGAAACCAAAAAGTCGCCAATGAACGAGAATCGATTGGAGAAGACGACCGGCGATTCTGATGCTCACCCATGCTGGAATCGTCCTGGAGATGTTAACGAGAATAATCTGGTCGGGAAAACAGTAGATCTAGCCTCTAGTTCGTCAGCTTCAAATCTAGGGTTTCACGCAGACGGGGAGGAAGAAAAGACGCCCATGGAAGACGAAACGTCTCCGATCAGATTAGGCATGCTGACGATGGTTTAGATGGACCTGAGGATGGAGAAACCATGCCAGTCGAGAAAGACTCAAACTTGGCAGAAACCGATGGCGATCTGGTGCGCCGCCCAAAACTAGGGTTTGGCGGTGCACTTTTGAAGAACAACAATGGCGGACGAAAACCAGGTACATTCAATATGGTTGAGTTTATTAGGTTAGCACGCACAGTAATAGATGTCGGTGACCTTGAATCGCTTAACGCACTAGAAGAATTGAAAACAAAATGGAAGACGCATTTTGGAAAGGAGATTGATGCGAACAGTTTTCCGACACCGGAGCCGATAACAGAACCTCCACTGGTAAGAGGGTTGCGCAAAGCCATTAGGAACATCATCCCTCCGGCGACTGGGATTCAAACTAAAGAAAACAATGCTGCGATCATGGATGGAGTTTCTTCGACGGGATTTCTATTTTCTGGCGAGATAGTTGGCCGGACAGACATGGAAAGGATGAATAGACGTGATATCTTGGGTTCTAGTACTGTTCCGACCAGAACAACAGTTCTCTAACTGGTGGAAAACGCGAAGCCGACGAGGTTGACTTTTGCTGACGCAATTGCTGATGTAAGCCCTAAATCTGCTGCTGATGTATACGCTGACCTAGCTGCTGATGTCACTACTGCTGACATGGGGCATGACATCATCATTGCAAAGGAAAAAAACAGCAATATTGGGAGGAAAATTGTACCTGTTCCATTGTTTATTGGGAATATTCCATTGCATACTAATCCAAAAGGAAATGTTGAAGATAAAATTGCCGATGGATTTAACAATTCGTCTCGTAAAACGCTTAATTACATAGTCCCAACAAGGCAAAATGGGGAGATTATTGTTCGACCATCTTTAGAAGCAGTGCGAGATGGATCAAAAAGATGGCAAACTAAGGCAGTAGGATATTTTTTGGGAAAAAGACAATATTATGATCACTTGAAGGAATTTGCCCATTCGATTTGGCCGGCGTTACGAGAAGTAACGGCAACTGCTAATGGTTTTATCTTCTTCCAATTTAAATTTGTAATTGATATGGAGGAAATTATTGAAGGACGACCGTGGCTATTCCAAGGACAGCCGATAGTATTGCAAAAATGGGAACCTGGTATGGCTATGAGAAAATTGAAGCATACAGAAGTGCCTGTATGGATAAAACTGCAACACCTTCCTATGGAATTCTGGACGACGGACGAACTGAGTATTGTAGCGAGTGGTGTGGGTAAGCCTTTATACCCTGATGCAATAACGAGGGCATGCACGAGACTGGATTTCGCTCGTGTATGCGTGATGATTGATGTTACCCAGACATTAGAAAAACATATTATTATAATGACGCCAGATGAAGAGGGTGGGGAAACCCCATGCAAGATTGATATCGAGTATGAATGGCTCCCCCCTAAATGCACAGGATGCCTGACACTGGGTCACTCGATGAAGGATTGTTCGATGACTAAAACTCAGAAATATACAAAGCCTCCGGTTAAAGTGTATGTACCAAAAACCAACGTCCCTCCTCCACCAATCCTCAAGGAGCGACAAAAGAAACATGAGATTGTAGGTGAGGTGGATAAAATACCGAAGGAAAATCATGGTGTTGAACAAGAAGAACGAGATACATCATCTCATAAAGAGAAGGGTAAGGAAGTGGTTATTTATAATCCGTTTGAGGCTTTGGCTTTACTTGATGATGCAGACAAAACTACTAGGGGTCCTAACACATGAAACCACTCTAGAAGTGACCCATGTTGAACATCGCAGTGTGGAAGGTCCGGGGGCTGAATAAAAGAGACCATCAGCTCGCAGTAAAGGACCTAGTCTCGGAATACAGGTTACATTTTATGGGCATATTAGAAACTCGTGTTCGACTTAACAATGTTATACATTTTCAGTCGTTTTTGCTTCCTCATTGGAAAGTGTTGATTATGCATCTGTGGGGAACCGTATTTGGATAGCGTGGGATGCAAATATTGTTGATGTTCATATTCTTGATTCAGGGAATCAATTTATGCATTGTCGTGTTACTAATAGGGCGGATAGTGAATCACTCATTATTACTGTCGTTTATGGTGCCTCTGAGATGATTGATCGAAGGAACTTATGGACTTGTTTGGAAACATTGGCACGTGAACACGCGGACGAGCCCTGGCTGGTGGGGGGGATTTCAATGCAGTCCGAGAAATGAATGAGGTGTGTGGAATTTCTGGTGATATAAGGATGGCCATAGAAGAATTCAATGCTGGTATTCAGGAGGCCGGGTTAATACCATTGCCTATGCAGGGGGAATGGTATATCTGGCATAATTGCAGCACGAACACGCGCAGTCTATGGAAGAGATTGGATCGTATCCTAATTAATGATAGATGGCTAGCGAGATTTCCTTCCTCGAGTTATCATAGCCTTTTGCCGCGAACTTCTGACCACTCGCCGCTAGTTCTACATGGAGATACGCAAAATCAAACTGGAGGAGGTATGTTTCGATTTGACAACTACCTAACACGCTCACCCGAATTTATCCCCAGTGTACAGAATATTTGGCAGTGTGTGTAACGACGGCCTCATTCTCAATTGGGCTTAATGGAAACCCGCAAGATTACTTTGCAGGAGCACGTGGACTTAGACAGGGAGACCCTCTATCCCCCTATCTTTTTGTTCTTATTATGGAAGTTTTGCACTTGGGATTTCAGCAACTTATCGAGCAGGATATGCAATTCTCTTATCACTGGAAATGTGAGCCGACCAAAGTTTTCCAGTTGGGATTTGCAGATGATCTCTTACTCTTCTGTAAAGCTGACTTGGATTCTCTCAGGGTTCTCAAGATGGGGTTAGATCGATTTGCAGAATGGTCAGGACTTCGTCTGAACATACACAAAAGCCATGTTATTATCTCCCGATCAGCACAAGGTTGGAAGGATCAGATCTTAGCAGTTATGGGCTTCCAGGAGGCCTAATTACCAATGAGGTACTTAGGTCTCCCTCTACTATCTTCTAGATTGACCATATCTAATTGTCAGCAACTTCTTTTGAAAATTGATGCTCGCATTAATGGTTGGGAGGGTATCTCATTATCATATGCTGGACGCATACAAATTATTAAATCTGTATTATCAGCAATGAGCACATACTTACCGAAGACTATTATTAAACAAATTGAGAAACGCCTCAGAAATTTTCTATGGAAAGGTAATTATACATCAGGCAATTATCCAGGTAGCATGGAAGGATGTGTGTAAACCGAATATAGAAGGAGGCCAAGGTATCAAGGATATTGGTATCCTTAACCGTGCCTTAATGGCAAAAAAACTATGTGACGTTATCAGATGTGACCGAACATCTATTTGGGTTGATTGGTTGAAGCATGGAAGGTTATGTGATACTTCAATTTGGACAATTAATGAGAAGGGAGGATCATGGGGATGGCGAAAGCTAGTCCGGCTTCGAAGCTCCATCCTGCCTATGACGGAGTTTCTTATTGGAGAAGGGAACTCATTCTTCTTATGGAAGGACCTGTGGCACCCTGTTATTACTAAATTCCCACGTGGATCAAGACTCTTGGGACTTGATGAATCCGCCAAACTTCAAGTAGTTATTGATGAGGGGCAATGACAGTGGCCTTTTATTACTGATTTGGAATGTATGGAGATCATTTACACACTACCTCAGATTCATGGAGGAGATGACAGGATCAACTGGAGATTCTCATAGGGACGACCCACTACACAATCTCTATACAGACTTTTCAGACCACCTGGACCGAAAGTAGGTTGGTATTCACTACTCTCGGGTTCATTGAAGATTCCACGACATAACTTTATTCTCTGGTTAGCTATTCAGGAGAAATTACCTAGAACAGACAAACCATGGATGAGTCATCTAGGCGGATGTATCCTTTGTGATGAGGGTAATGCGGAGACACACACACATATGTTCTTCGATGCCAATATAGCAGACGATGCCTTGCAGTAGTACGACAACATGTTCGATTTTCTTGGCCCAATCGTGAGTGGGCAAGAGATGTGGAATGGGCATCGAAGAAATGGAAGGGGAAGCATATTGTTAATATAGCTTATCGAGCCTTACTTGGTGCATGCATATACCATATTTCGCAAGAGAGAAACCTAAGGCGATTTGAACACACCGAGAGAACACCGAGCACCTTGAGTATCTTGATAGCTGATGACATCAGACAGAGGATCCTTAGCGTTAGCTTAGCTAAGTCAATTAGTACACGTGCATTATATAGACTTTGGCGTATCCCTTGGCCTGTCGAGGGAGACACCGATTGATAATCATCTTGTTGTACTGTATTATTTTTAGTTAATGAAACTTACATTTACCCAAAAAAAAATTTACTAAGCGTAATAATAACTACATGTTAGTGTAAAAAGAAAACGAAGTTCCTTAAATAAAACCGTGCAAAAAAGCTAAATTTTGAACGTTCTCAGAATTCCACAAAACTTTTTTTGGGTAAATGTAAATTTCATTAATATAAGTAAAGGTACAGTACAACATGTGTTCTTCAATTGGTTTCTCCCTCAGCCCAAGGGATACGCCATAATCTATACAGTGCTCGTGTACTGATTGTTGAAGGTAAATTGACACTATGAATCTTGTGTTTGACATCATCAGTGATCAGGATGCTCAAAGTGGCTGGTGTCCTCTCAGTGTGTTCAAATCTCCTCAAATTCCTTTCCCTCCATATGTGGTAGACATGCTGCAAGTAGTGTACGGTAAGCTATATTGACAATGTGCTTACCTCTCCATTTCCGCGTCGCCCACTCAATATCCATTGCCCAATCCCTGTTGGGCCAGTGAAATCGAATCCGTCTGCGAATCTCAAGCAGGCACTGACGACTATATCTGCATCGAAAAAATAAGTGTGAATGAGATTCCATAGCTCCCTCCTCGCACAAGATGCACGCTCCAAGATGAGATAACCATTGTTTATCCGTGGATGGTAGTTTGCCAAGTATTGCGAGCCATAAAATGAACGAATGATGAGGTATCTTCAGCGAGCCCGAAAGTAGCAAAGACCACTCTACTTTCGGCTCAGGGGGGTCAAATAATCGAACGTGCAAAACCGTGCAGCCCGAAAGTTAGTGTAAAAGGGAAACGAACTTGCTTTAATAAAACCGTGCAAAACAGCTAAATATTGAACGTTCGTAGAATTCTACGAAACTTGACCAAAATGTTGGTGTAGACCCATGTATTTGTGTGGTACATTTGCTAACCGTTGTAAAAATGGAAATGAACTTGCTTTAATATACCGTGCAAAATAGCTAAACCACTTATCGAGCAATTCCCTCGTGGTCCAAATCATCTTGAGTGGACAAGAGACGTGGAATGGGCATCGAGGAAGGGGAGGGGGAAGCATATTGTTAATGTTGCTTATCGAGCAGTACTTGGTGCATGCATATACCATATATGGCGAGAGAGGAATTTGAGACGATTTGAGCACACCCATCGGCCGGAAGCTGTATTAGCTACTTGCATCATAGAAGACGTTAGACAGAGGATAATTAGTATTAATCTTTCCAGCTCTATTAGTACATGTGCACTCTATAGAATTT
>NW_011628047.1:302990-314006 GCF_000512975.1 Sesamum indicum
GGCATTGCCTATCATTACGGACTTCGAATGTTTGGAGATCACTCATAATCTGTCGATTATTTTTGGAGGTGAGGATCAAGTGATATGGAGAGTTGACGGAGGACAGCCTACTACCCAAGCCCTCTACCGATTATTTGACCCCCCTGAGCCGAAAGTAGAATGGTCTTTGCTACTTTCGGGCTCGTTGAAAATACCTCGTCATTCGTTCATTTTATGGCTCGTAATACTTGGCAAACTACCATCCACGGATAAACCATGGCTATCTCATCTTGGAGCATGCATCTTGTGCGATGAGAGAGCTTTGGAATCTCATTCACACCTATTTTTCCGATGCAGATATAGTCGTCAGTGCCTGCTTGAGATTCGCAGACGGATTCGATTTCACTGGCCTAATAGGGATTGGGCAACGGATATTGAGTGGGCAACACGAAAATGGAGAGGTAAGCACATTGTCAATATCGCCTACCGTACACTACTTGCAGCATGTGTCTACCACATATGGAGGGAAAGGAAATTGAGGAGATTTGAACACACTGAGCGGACACCAGCCACTTTGAGCATCCTGATCACTGAAGACGTCAAACATAGGATTCTTAGTGTCAATTTACTTTCATCAGTCAGTACACGAGCACTATATAGATTATGGCGCATGCCTTGGGTTGAGGAAGAAACCAATTCATGAACACATGTTGTACTGTACCATTACTTTTTTTTTTACTGAAATTTACATTTATCCAAAAAAATAAATAAATATTGAACGTTCATAGAATTCCATGAAACTTGATCCAAACGTTGGTCTAGACCCATGTATTTGTCTGGTAAATTTGCTAAGCGTAATAATAATAACTACATGTTAGTGTAAAAATGGAAACGAACTTGCTTTAATAAATCGTGTAAAACAGCTAAATATTGAAGGTTCATAGAATTCTACGGAACTTGACCGAAACGTTGGTCTAGACCCATGTATTTGTGTGGTAAATTTTCTAACCTTAATAATAACTACAAGTTAGTGTAAACAGGAAACGAATTTGCTGTAATAAAGCCGTGCAAAACAGCTAAATTTTGAACGTTCTCGGAATTCCACGAAACTTGACCCAAACGTAGGTCCAAACTCATGCATTTGTGTGGTAAATTTGCAAATCATTATAATAACTACAAGCTAGTGTAAAAGGGAAACGAACTTGATTTAATAAAATCGAGCAAAACAGCTAAATTTTGAGCGTTCTCAGAATTCCATGAAACTTGACCTAAACATTGGTACCCATGCATTTGTGTGGTAAATTTGCGAAGCGTAATTCTAAAAACAAGTTAGTGTAAAAGGAAAAAGAACTTGCCTTAATAAAACCGTGCAAAACAGCTAAATTTTGAACGTTCTTTGAATTTGATGAAACTTGAGCCCAAACGGTGGGCTATACCCATGCATTTGTGTTGTAAATTTGTAAAGCGTAATAATAAATACAAGTTAGTGTATAAGGGAAACGAAATTGCTTTAAAAAAACATGCAAAATAGCTAACTTTTGAATGTTCTAAAAATTCCACGAAACTCGAATCAAACGTAGGTCTAGACCCATGCATTTCTATGGTAAATTTGCTTTAATAAAACGTGCAAAATAGTTAAATATTGAACGTTCATAGAATTCCACGAAACTTGACCCAAACGTTGGTCTAGACCCATGTATTTATGTGGAAAATTTGCTTAGCGTAATAATAAATACATGTTAGTGTAAAAATGGAAACGAACTTGCTTTAATAAACCGTGAAAACAGCTAAATATTGAAGGTTCATAGAATTCCACGAAACTTAACCAAACGTTGGTCTAGACCCATTTATTTGTGTTGTAAATTTGCTAAGCGTAATAACAACTACAAGTTAGTGTAAACGGGAAACGAATTTGCTGTAATAAAGCCCTGCAAAACAGCTAAATTTTAAACGTTTTCAGAATTCCACGAATCTTGACCCAAACGTAGGTCTAAACTCATGCATTTGTGCGGTAAATTTGCAAAGAGTAATAATAACTACAAGTTAGTGTAAAAGGAAAACGAACTTGCTTTAATAAAATCGTGCAAAATAGCTTAATTTTGAACGTTCTCAGAATTCCATGAAACTTGACCCAAACGTTGGACTAGACTCATGCATTTGTGTGGTAAATTTACTAAGCGTAATAATAACTACAAGTTAGTGTAAAAGGAAAACGAACTTGCTTTAATAAAACCGTGCAAAACAGCTAAATATTGAACGTTCATAGAATTCTACGAAACTTGACCAAAACATTGGTGTAGACCCATGTATTTGTGTGGTACATTTGCTAAGCCATAGAATTCTACGAAACTTGACCAAAACATTGGTGTAGACCCATGTATTTGTGTGGTACATTTGCTAAGCGTTGTAAAAATGGAAACGAACTTGCTTTAATATACCGTGCAAAACAGCTAAATATTGAACGTTCTTTTTTTCCGGTAAAAGTAAGTTTCATTAAGTAAAATTGGTACAGTACAACAATATGGTCCCAAAATGGTTTATCCCTCGACAAGCCAAGGGATTCACCATAATCGAAATAATGCACGTGTACTGACTAATCTAGATAGTGTGATGCTATGGATCCACTGTCTTATGTCCTCAATGATCAGTAATGCTATGGTGGTAGGCGTCCTCTCAGTGTGATCGAATCGTCTCAGGTTTCTTTCCTTCCAAATGTGGTACACACATGATGCAAGTAGTGCTCTATAAGACATGTTGATGATATGTTTACCCCTCCATCTCCGTGAAGCCCATGTAATGTCATCTTTCCACTCTCTGTTGGGCCACAAGAACCGTATCATTCTTCGAATTTCTGTGAGGCATCTTCGGCTAAATCTGCATTGGAAGAATAAATGTGCATGTGTCTCATGGTTGATTGGAGGGGATTTTAATGTAGTTCGCGACCTCAGTGAAGTATGTGGCACATCAGGGGATATCCGAACAGCTATGGAAGACTTTAATGCAGCCATTCAGAATACTATATGGGGACCGACAGCAGCAATATTCTACTCGGTCCTTACACCACGCACTTCAGACTACTCAGCGATGGTACTATATGGGGACCGACAGCTGCAATATGGAGGTATGTTCCGATTTGATAACTACCTCGCTCGTTCACCTGACTTTATTCCTAGTGTGCAGAACATATGGCAACATAACATTATTGGTACGCCTATGTATGCTGTGACACGCAAACTCAAAGCATTAAAACCAATCTTCCGAGAGCAAAGGAGGAATAAGGGGGATCTATCGCACAATGTCCAAATGGCGAAAGGGATTCTTGAAGCAGCACAACTACTTGTTAGCTCAAGAAGGCGAGAGGAGCTATACATTCAACTAGAACACTTTGTCGACTCGTTCTGGCCAAAGCAACAAAATTTGAGCAGATTATGCTACAACAACGAGCGAAGATGCAGTGGATGAAGGGAGGTGATCAGTGCTCCTGAGTGTTCTTTCGGAAGATTGCCCAACGAAGATCATCAAAGAGGATCTTCCAGATCAACGATGACCACGGATCCACTCACACTGTTCTAGAAGAAGTTATTAATGAGTTTGTCACATATTACAAAAATCTGCTAGGGGAGACAGAAGACGAACAGGTATTGACATTCGTTTTCTCAGACCGTGGGCTAGGCACATTTTGAGTAATGAGGAAGCTACCGCTCTACTGTTACCATTCACACCAGCAGATGTCAAACAGGCGGTTTTTGATATTGATGAGGACAAGGCCCCAGGCCCGGACGGATACTCATTGGGCTTCTTCAAAGCAGCATGGCCTATAGTTGGACAGGTGGTGACTTCGGCAGTACTGGACTTCTTTAGTACAGGACGACTTCTGAAGCAGCTAAATACTACACTTTTGGCGCTCATACCAAAAGTACATTCCCCTATGACGGTTAGTGATTTTCGGCCCATAGCATGCTGTAATGTGCTTTATAAGATCATTGCAAAGCTCATTGTCCAAAAGTTGAGTGTGATAATGGATAAACTGATCAGCCCATGCCAAGCGGCATTTGTGCCAGGATGCAGCATTGGAGATAACATTAGGCTAGCACAGGAACTTTTTACGGGATACAACCAGACTCGTCTACCTCCTAGATGTGCTCTGAAACTAGACATCCGGAAGGCATATGACATAGTGGATTGGGATTTCTTGATAGCAGTTTTTGAGATGTTTGGGTTCCCTATCACTTTTGTGAAGTGGACGTGTGTGACAACACCTTCATTCTCTGTTGGGCTAAATGGGAAGCCCCATGGATTCTTTCGAGGACCCAGAGGACTTCGGCAGGGTGAGCCTTTATTACCCTACCTATTTGTGCTTGTGATGGAAGTCCTACACTTGGGCTTCCTGCAGTTGATTGATCAGGAGGAATTATTTTCCTATCATTGGAAATGCGAGGCAGCCAGGATCTTTCAGTTGGGGTTTGCTGATGATGTGATATTATTTTGCCGTGTTGATATGGACTCTCTAAGAATCTTTAAAGAAGGTCTGGATCGTTTTGCCGAATGGTCGAGTCTTAGACTGAACGTACAGAAAAGCCACTTGATTATATCACGCTCAGTGCAAACATTGCGTGAGGAGATGTTGGCACTACTCGGATTTCAGGAAGGGGTTCTTCCAATGAGGTATCTGGGGTTACCACTTATATCGTCTCAACTAACTATTGCAGATTGCCGTCCACTATTACTGAAGATTGACAAACGGATCGCTGGATGGGAAGGTACCACTATATCTTATGCTGATAGAGTACAAATTATTAAATCTGTACTTATATCACTGAGTCTTTATTGGGCATCGACATTTATATTACCGAAGAAAGTTATTAATGAAATTGAGAAAAGGTTGCGACCTTTCTTGTGGAAGGGAACGACGAATAGTGGCTATGCCAAGGTTGCGTGGAAAGATATATGCCGACCTAAGGAGGAGGGAGGACTTGGATTCAAGGATATCAGTACCTTGAACCGTGCATTGATGACAAAACAACTATGTGATGTCATTAGATGCGACAGGACATCGATTTGGGTTGAATGGTTGTACAAGGGACGCCTACAACACACCTCTATATGGACGATTATGGACCATGGCGGCTCATGGGGATGGAGGAAAATCCTTCGATTACGGATGTTTCTCCGAACCATGGTAGACTACCGGATTGGAGATGGGAGGAATTTCTTCTTGTGGCAGGATCCGTGGCACCACCTTGGCCCTCTTTGCGACACCTTCCCACGAGGACCGAGGATTCTTGGACTAGATGAGTCATCCAGACTAAGCACGGTGATTCATGAAGGAGTATGACAGTGGCCCCTTATCACGGATATTGAGTGTACGGCAGTGGGATATTTTATGGGTAAGCGGCCGTTCTATCACCATTTAAAGGAGTATGCCCATTCGATTTGGCCGGCGCTACGAGAAGTCACAGCAACTGCTAATGGATTCTTTTTCTTCCAATTCAAAACGGAAATCGATAATGTGTCCTATGCAATGAAGGACTGACAGAGACACATGCACATTTATTCTTCCAATGCAGATTTAGTCGAAGATGTCTCACGGAAATTCGAAGAACAATACGATTCTTATGGCCCAATAGAGAGTGGAAAGATGACATTACATGGGCTTCACAGAGATGGAGGGGTAAACACATAATCAACATATCTTATAGAGCACTACTTGCAGCATGTGTATACCACATTTGGAAGGAAAGAAACCTAAGACGATTCGATCACACCGAGAGGACGCCTACTACCATAGCATCACTGATCATTGAGGACATTAGACAACGAATTCATAGCATCTCACTCTAGATTAGTCAGTACACGTGCTTTATTTCGATTATGGCGAATCCCTTGGCCTATCGAGGGATAAACCATTTGGGGACCATATTGTTGTACTGTACCATTTTTACTCAATGAAACATACTTTTACCAAAAAAAAAAAATGTGCATGTGTCTTTGTCAATCCTTCATTGCATAGGATACATGGGTTGAGGAGTGTATCAGTTCACCTTCCTTTTCGGTGGGGATGAACGGAAAGCCACATGGATATTTTGCGGGTACCAGAGGGCTTCGACAGGGCGACCCCTTATCACCATATCTCTTCGTCCTTGTGATGGAGGTTCTACATATGGGAATACTACAGCTTTGGAAGTGTGACGATCTTAGAATCTTCCAACTGGGGTTTGCTGATGACTTACTCCTATTCTGCCGAGCCAATACTGCATCTGTTCGGTCTTCAAATCCGGATTAGATAGATTTGCCGATTGGTCGGGGTTACGCCTCAATGATGAAAAAAGCCACATCATCATATCCCGATCAGCCCAGAATATACGAGAGGAGCTACTTGCGGTGTTGGGGTTTCAGGAAGGCCACTTACCGATGAGGTATCTGGGTCTACCATTGATCTCTTCTCGATTATCTATCGCCGACTGCCAACCATTACTGAGTAAGATCGATACACGGATCAATGGTTGGGAGGGATTGGCATTGTCATATGCCGGCAGGGTACAAATCATTAAGTTTGTTCTTGTGGCTATGGGTGTCTATTGGGCTTCAGCATTTATTTTGCCAAAAGTGGTCATTAAAAACATTGAGAAGCGATTGCGAGCCTTCTTATGGAGAGGTACGGGAAATAGTGGATACCCTAAAGTTGCATGGAAGGAGATTTGTAAACCGAAGAAGGAGGGAGGCCTTGGCCTTAAGGATATGGGAACTCTTAATCGAGCATTGATGTGCAAAAAACTCTGTGAAGTCATCCGATGTGATAGGACTTCTATTTGGGTCGAGTGGCTGCGGCATGGCAGACTACGAGATGATTCGATATGGACTATCCCGGGAAATCGTGGACCATGGGGATGGAGAAAAATGCTGAGGTTGAGAGGCTGGTTACGCTCAGTGGTGGAATATCGCATTGGTGATGGAAGTGATTTTTTCTTATGGAAGGATCCCTGGCATCACCTTGGGCCCCTCCTTGACAGATTTCAGCGGGGACCCAACAGTCTGGGATTGCATGAGTCTACCATGCTAACCTCGGTTATCTGTGAGGGTCATTGGCACTGGCCATTGATCACTGACATGGAATGCGTGGAGATTACACACGTGCTGCCTCGGATCCATGGGGGTACAGATCGTATTATATGGAAAGGCTCGAGTGGGAAACCCACTACCCAGGAGTTCTATCGGGCTATGATACCAGCAGGACCGAAAGTAGGTTTGATTTCACTACTTTCGGGTTCTTTAAAGATCCCACGACATTTGTTTATCCTTTGGCTAGCTATCTTGGAGAAGCTCGCAACGACGGATAAACCATGGCTTTCCCATCTTGGGTGTTGCGTGCTGTGCAATGAAGACATGGTGGAGTCATATAACCACCTGTTTTTCCACTGCAGATTTAGTAGAAGATGCCTCAGTAGTATTCGGCGCATTGTACGATTCCAATGGCCTAATCGGGATTGGGTCAGTGATGTTGAATGGGGTGCAAGAAAATGGCGTGGGAAGCACATCGTCAATATATCCTACCGATGCCTGCTTGGATCGTGTGTATATCATATTTGGAGGGAGAGAAATCTGAGACGTTTTGAGCACGAGGAGAGTCCCCCGAGTGTAGTGGCCAACTTAATAGTAGAAGATGTTCGGCAACGTATACTCAGTATTAAAGCTTCCTAGCTCTATTAGCACATGTGCCTTGTATAGACTGTGGCGTATCCCTTGGCCTGTCGAGGGAAGCGCCTAATGAGGGACACTGTTGTACTATACTTTCTTCTTAATGAAAATTACACTTACCCAAAAAAAAAAGGATACATGGGCCAAGGTGAGCAAGTCATGGTTTATCTGTCGTAGCCAACTTGCCTTGGATGGCAGCCATAGAATAAAGTTGTGACGTGGAATTTTAAGTGATCCCGAAAGTAGTGAAGACCAGTCTACGTTCGATCCTGGTGGGTCAAATAGCTCATTGCCTGTGCTGTTGGTCGATCATTCTCAAATCTCCAAATTATTCGGTCTTCCCCTCCAAAAATAGTGGGGAGTGCATGTGTGATCTCCAAACACTCAAGATCCGTGATAAGGGGCATGTGTGATCTCCAAACACTCAAGATCCGTGATAAGGGGCCATTGCCAAACTCCTTCATGAATCACCGTGCTGAGTCTGGATGACTCATCTATTCCAAGTAGCCTTGGTCCTCGTGCGAAAGATTCACAAAGAGGGCCAAGGTGGTGCCATGGATCCTGCCACAAGAGGAAATTCCTCCCATCTCCAATCCGGTAGTCCACCATGGTTCGGAGAAATATCCATAATCGGAGGATTTTCCTCCATCCCCATGAGCCTCTTTGGTCCATAATCGTCCATATGGAGGTATGTTGTAGGCGTCCCTGGTGCAGCCAATCAACCCAGATCGATGTCTTGTCGCATCAAATGACATCACATAGTTTTTTTGTCATCAATGCACGGTTCAAGGTACTGATGTCCTTGAACCCAAGTCCTCCCTCCTCCTTTGATCGGCATATATCTTCCCACGCAACCTTGGCGTAACCACTATTCGTCGTTCCCTTCCACAAGAAAGCTCGCAACCTTTTCTCAATTTCATTAATAGGTAATATAAATGCCGATGCCCAATAAACACTCAGTGCTATAAGTACAGATTTTAATAATTTGTACTCTACCAGCATAAGATAAAGTGGTACCTTCCCAACCAGCAATCCGTTTGTCAATCTTCAGTAATAGTGGGCGGCAATCTGCGATAGTTAGTCGAGACGATATAAGTGGTAACCACAGATACCGCATTGGAAGAACCCCTTCCTGAAATCCAAGTAGCGCCAACATCTCCTCACAAAGTGCTTGTGCTGAACGTGAGATAATCAGGTGGCTTTTCTGCACGTTTAGTCTGAGACCCGACCATTCGGCAAAACGATCCAGACCTGCTTTAAAGATTCTTAGAGAGTCCATATCTGCACGGCAAAATAATATCACATCATCAGCAAACCCCAACTGAAAGACCCTGGCTGCCTCGCATTTCCAATGATAGGAAAATCTCTCCTCCTGATCAATCCACTGCAGGAAGCCCAAGTGTAGGACTTCCATCACAAGTACAAAAAGGTAGGGTGATAAAGGGTCACCCTGAAAAACATCTATATTTTTACATGTGGAAAAGTGACGTATGGATAGAAAAAATTCTCTCTCTAAAAAATCTCTCTCTAGCCTAACACACACTTACACACATCCACAAACACACACAAAAGCCGTTTCAAATCCTCCAACCGCCGGCGACGATGATGGGACTCCGACCGACGAAGAAGCAGTCGATGGTGAAGATGACCGGCGAAAGGCATCGGATCTAGATCAGTTCTCCGGCGAAAATCGCGAATCTCACATGGAAACCGAAAAGTCGTCAATGAACGAGAATGGATTGGAGAAGATGATCGGCGAGTATACATACTGGAATCATACTGGAGATGATAAGGAGAATAACCTGATTGGGAAAACAACAGATCTAGCCGCTTGTTCGTCAACTTCAAAACTAGGGCTTCGCGCAGACGGGGAAGAAGAAAAGACGCCCATGGAAGATGAATCGATTCCGAACAGATTAGGCATGGGTGATGATGGTATTAAGAGATCTGAGGACGGAGAAACCATGCCAACCGAGAAAGATTCAAACTTGGCTGTTAACCATGGCGAACTGATGCGCCGCCCAAAACTAGGGTTTGGCGGCGCACCCTTGATGAACAACAATGGTGGACGACAACCAGGTACGTTTAATATGGGTGAGTTCATTCGGTTAGCACGCACTGTTATAAATATTGGTGATATTGAATCGCTAAAAGCACTTCAAGATTTGCAAACAAAATGGAAGACGCGATTTGGAAAGGAGAATGATACGAACAGATTTCCGGCACCGAAGCCGATAACAGAACCTCCTCTGGTTCGAGGGATACGCAAAGCCATTAGGAACATTCGTCCTTCGGCGACAAGGATCCAAACTCAAGAAACAATCATGGATGGAATTTCTTCGACGAGATTTCGGTTTTCCGGCGAGATTGTTGACCGGACAGACATGGAAATGAGGAACAGACATGTTATCTTGGGTTCTGATACTGTTCCGACCAGAACAGCAGATCTCAGGCCGATGACTGAGGGTAAAAATGCGATTTCGGCGAAGTTGACTTTTGCTGACGCAGTTGCTGACGTAAGCCCTGAATATCCTGCTGATGTAAGCACTGACCTTGCTGTCTTTGCAATGGAAAAAAACAGCAATATTGGGAGAAAAATTGTACCTGTTCCGTTATTTATTGGGAATATTCCATTGAATACTAATTCCAAAGAAATTGTTGATGATAAAATTGCCGATGCATTTAACAATTCGTCTCGAAAAACGTTAAATTACATAGCCCAACGAGACAAAACGGGGAGATTATTGTTCGACCATCTTTAGAAACTGTACGAGATGGGTCAAAAAGATGGCAAACTACGGCAGTAGGATACCTTTTGGGAAAAAGACCTTATTATTATCACTTGAAGGAATTTGCCCATTCCATTTGGCCGGCGTTACGAGAAGTCACTGCAACTGATAATGGTTTCTTCTTCTTTCAATTTAAATCTGAAATTGATATGGAGGAAATTATTGAAGGAGGACCGTGGCTATTCCAGCGACAGCCGATAGTTTTTCAAAAATGGGAACCTGGTAAGAAAATTGAAGCATACACAAGTGCCAGTATGGATAAAAATGAGACACCTTCCTATGGAATTCTGGACGACGGACGGATTGAGTATTGTAGCGAGTGGTGTGGGTAAGCCTTTATACCCTGATGCAATAACGAGGGCATGCACGAGACTGGATTTCGCTCGTGTATACGTGATGATCGATGTTAATCAGACATTACCAAATCATATTATTATAATGACGCCAGATGAGGAGGGTGGGGAAACCCCATGCAAGATTGATATTGAGTATGAATGGCTCCCCCCTAAATGTACAGGATGCCTAACACTGGGTCACTCGGTGAAGGATTGCT
>NW_011628047.1:314106-324949 GCF_000512975.1 Sesamum indicum
TTTGTAGTTGAGGTGGATAAAGTACCAAAGAAAAATCATGGTGTTGAACAGGAAGAACGAGAAACGTCATCCCATAAAGAGAAAGGTAAGGAAGTAGTTATCTATAATCCATTTGAGGCATTGAATTTACTTGATGATGCAGACGAAACTACTAGGGGTCCTAACACATGCAACCCCTCTAGTAGTGACCCATGTTGAACATAGCAGTATGGAACGTCCGGGGGCTGAATAAAAGAGACCATCAGCTCGCAGTAAAGGAGCTAGCCTCGAAATACAGGTTACATTTTATTGGCATATTAGAAACCCGTGTTCGTATCAATAATGCTTTGAATATTCAGTCGTCTTTGCTTCCTCATTGGAAATGGTTTGTTGATTATGCATCTGTGGGTAACCGTATTTGGGTAGCATGGGATGCAAATGTTGTTGATGTTCATATACTTGATTCAGGGAATCAATTTATGCATTGTCGTGTTACTACTAGGGCTGATAGTGAAGCGCTCATTATTACTGTCGTTTATGGTGCCTCTGAGATGATTGATCGTAGGAACTTATGGACCACTATGGAAACATTGGCACGTGAACACTCGGACGAGCCCTGGCTAGTAAGGGGGGACTTCAATGCAGTCAGGGATCTCAGTGAGGTCTGTGGTACGTCGGGAGATATAAGGGTGGCGATGGAGGAATTTAATACGTGCCTACAGAATACTGCGCTTTAACCATTACCGATGCAAGGTGAATGGTACACATGGCATAATCGAAGTGCTGGTCCTCGCACTTGTGAAAGCGACTTGATCGTATACTAACCAATGATACATGGACTATGCGGTTTCCATCAGTGTTATATCAATGCCTCACACCACGGACATCGGACCGCTCGCCGATGGTGATTAATGGGGATAATCAGCAGCGATTTGGAGGTATGTTCCGGTTTGACAACTTCCTTACTCTCTCACCAGATTTTATTCCTACCGTGCAGAGTATATGGCAACATCAAATAATGGGAGTGCCTATGTTCTCAGTCACCCGCAAGCTCAAGGCACTCAAACCTCTTTTTCGAGAACAGAGGAGAAAAAAAGGGGATATCTCCCATAATGTTGAGCTGGCAAGGGGGTTCCTGGAGCAGGCCCAAGTATTGGTAAGCTCGCACAGACAGGATGAGCTATTTCTTCTGTTGGAGCACTGCAGTCGGCTTGTGTATGCAAAGGCGGCCGAATTGGAGAGGATCATGCTGCAGCAGAGGGCAAAGATGGAATGGATGAAGGGTGGTGACCAGTGTTCCACCCGCAAACTCAAGGCACTCAAACCTCTTCTTCGAGAACAGAGGAGAAAAAAAGGGGATATCTCCCATAATGTTGAGTTGGCAAGGGGGTTCCTGGAGCAGGCCCAAGTATTGGTAAGCTCGCACAGACAGGATGAGCTATTTCTTCTGTTGGAGCACTGCAGTCGGCTTGTGTATGCAAAGGCGGCCGAATTGGAGAGGATCATGCTACAGCAGAGGTCAAAGATGGAATGGATGAAGGGTGGTGATCAGTGTTCCAGAGTATTCTTTCGTAAAATTGCCCAAAGACGGACAGCTAGACGAATCTTGCAAATTAATGATGCCCAAGGAATTACAATTACGGAACCCAATGCAGTCACATATGAATTTATTTCCTACTATCAGTCCTTGCTAGGGGGAGACAGGCGTCAGAGGGTGATGGACCTTCGATTTCTTAGGCCTTGGGCGAGGCATATCATAACAACTGAGGAGGCAGGCCACCTACTGGAACCATTCAGTGCAGAGGATATAAAAAAAGCTGTATTTGACATCGGCGAGGATAAAGCACCTAGACCTAATGGGTATTCATCAGGATTCTATAAAAACGCCTGGCCGGTGGTGGGACAGGAGGTAACGAAGGCAGTACTAGAGTTCTTTTCTACGGGGAAGCTTCTTAAGCAGATTAATAGCACAATATTGACGGTTATCCCCAAGGTACACTCTCCCACGTCTGTCGCAGATTTTCGCCCTATCTCCTGCTGTAACGTTCTTTATAAAATCATTGCTAAAATTATTGTCCAAAAATTGAGTGTGGTTTTGGACAAGATTATCAGCCCCTGCCAAGCAGCGTTTGTACCTGGCCGGAGCATAGGGGACAATGTTATGTTAGCACAGGAACTATTCACTGGTTATAATCAGGCCCGACTCCCACAGAGATGTGCTTTGAAAGTTGATATCCGAAAGGCGTATGACACTATCGAGTGGGATTTCTTGCTATCGGTGCTTCAGCTATTCGACTTCCCAGAGATATTCAGTCGATGGATTGAGGAGTGTATTAGCTCACCCTCCTTTTCGGTAGGGATGAACGAAAAGCCACATGGTTATTTTGCGGGTGCTAGAGGGCTTCGATAGGGCGACCCCTTATCGCCATATCTCTTCGTCCTTGTGATGGAGGCTCACATGGGAATTCTACAGCTGATCGAGCAGGACATGAACTTCGCATTCCATTGGAAGTGTGCCGATCTTAGACTCTTCCAACTGGGGTTCGCTGATGACTTACTCCTATTCTGCCGAGCCAATACTGAATCTGTTCGGGTCTTCAAATCCGGATTGGATAGATTTGCTGATTGGTCGGGGCTAAGACTCAATGTTGAAAAAAGCCATATCATTATATCCCGATCAGCCAAAAATATAAGAGAGGAACTGCTTGCGGTGTTAGGGTTTCAGGAAGGCCACTTACCGATGAGGTATTTGGGTCTACCATTGATCTCTTCTCGATTAACTATCGCCGACTGCCAACCATTACTGAGCAAGATCGATACACGTATCAATGGTTGGGAGGAATTGGCACTGTCATATGCGGGCAGGGTACAAATCATTAAGTCTGTCCTTGTGGCTCTGGGTGTCTATTGGGCTTCGACATTTATTTTGCCAAAAGGGGTCATTAAAGACATTGAGAAGAGATTGCGAGTCTTCTTATGGAGAGGTACGGGAAATAGTGGATACCCTAAAGTTGCATGGAAGGAGATTTGCAAACCAAAAGAGGAGGGAGGCCTTGGCCTTAAGGATATGAGTACTCTTAATCGAGCATTGATGTGCAAAAAGCTCTGTGAAGTCATCCGATGTGATAGGACTTGTATCTGGGTCGAGTGGTTGCGACATGGCCGCCTACGAGATGATTCAATATGGACTATCCCGGAGAATCGTGGGCCATGGGGATGGAGAAAAATTTTGCGATTGAGAGGCTGGTTACGCTCAGTGGTGGAATATCGTATTGGTAATGGAAATGATTTTTTATTATGGAAGGATCCCTAGCACCACCTTGGGCCCCTCTTCGACAGATTTCCGCGGGGACCCAACAGTCTGGGATTGCATGAATCTACCAAGTTGAGCTCGGTTATCTATGAGGGCCATTGGCACTGGCCATTGATTACGGACATGGAATACGTGGAGATTACACACGTGCTACCTCGAATCCATGGGGGTACAGATCGTATTATATGGAAGGATTCGAGTGGGAAACCCACTACCCAGGAGTTCTATCGGGCTATGATACCAGCAGGACCGAAAGTAGGTTGGATTTCACTACTTTCGCGTTCTTTGAAGATCCCGCGACATTTGTTTATCCTTTGGCTAGCTATCCTGGAGAAGCTAGCAACGACAGATAAACCATGGCTTTCCCATCTTGGGTGCTGCATGCTGTGCAATGAAGACATGGTGGAGTCACATAACCACCTGTTTTTCCACTGCAGATTTAGTAGAAGATGCCTCAATAGTATTCGGCGCATTGTACGATTCCAGTGGCCTAATAGGGATTGGGTCAGAGATGTTGAATGGGGTGCAAGAAAATGGCGTGGGAAGCACATCATCAATATATCCTACCGATGCCTGCTAGGATCTTGTGTTTACCATATTTGGAGGGATAGGAACCTGAGACGGTTTGAGCACGAGGAGAGGCCACCGAGTGTAGTGACCAACTTAATAGTAGAAGATGTTCAGCAATGTATACTCAGTATTAGGCTACCTAGCTCTATTAGCACATGTGCCTTGTATAGACTGTGGCGTATCCCTTGGCCTGTCGAGAGAAGCGCCTAATGAGGGACATTGTTGTACTATACTTCTCTCTTTTTTTAATGAAAATTACACTTACCCCCAAAAAAAAAAAAATAAAGGGTCACCCTGCCGAAGTCCTCTGGCTCCTCGAAAGAATCCATGGGGCTTCTCATTTAGCCCAATAGAGAATGAAGGTGTTGTCACACACTCCTCAACCATTTCACGAAAGTAATAGGGAACTACATCTCCATAACTACTATCAAGAAATCCCAATCCGCTGTGTCATATGCCTTCCGGATGTCAACTTTCAGAGCACATCTAGGAGGTAGGGGAGTCTGGTTATAACCCGTAAAGAGTTCCTGTGCTAGCATGATGTTATCTCTAATGCTGCGTCCCAACACAAATGCCGCTTGGCATGGGCTAATCAGTTTGTCCATTATCACACTCAACCTTTGGACAATGAGCTTTGCAATGATCTTATAAAGCACATTACAGCATGCTATGGGCCGAAAATCACTAACCGTCATAGGGGAATGTACTTTAGGTATGAGCGCCAAAAATGTAGTATTTAGCTGCTTCAGAAGTCGTCCTGTACTAAAGAAGTCCAATACTACTGAAGTCAACTCCTGTCCAACTATAGCCCATGCTGCTTTGAAGAAGCCCGATGAGTATTCGTCCGGGCCTGGGGCCTTGTCCTCATCAGGATCAAAAACCGCCTGTTTGGCATCTGCTGGTGTGAATGGTAACAGTAGAGCGGTAGCTTCCTCATTACTCAAAATGTACCTAGCCCACGGTCTGAGAAACCGAATGTCAATAATAGTTCGTCGTCTATCTCCCCCTAGCAGGTTTTGGTAATATGTGACAAATTGATTAATAACTTCTTCTGGATCAGTCTGAGAGGATCCCTGGTCATCGTTGATCTAGAAGATCCTCCCTGATGATCTTCGTTGGGCAATCTTCCGAAAGAACACTCGGGAGCACTGATCACCTCCCTTCATCCACTGCATCTTCGCTCGTTGTTGTAGCATAATCTGCTCCAGTTTTGTTGCTTTGGCCAGTACGAGTCAACAACAGTGTTCTAGTTGTATGTATAGCTCATCTCGTCTTCTTGAGCTAACAAGTAGTTGTGCTTCTTCAAGAAACCCTTTCACCATTTGACATTGTGCGATAGATCCCCCTTATTTCTCCTTTGCTCTCGGAATATTGGTTTCTATGCTTTGAGTTTTCATGTCACAGCATACATAGGCGTATCAATAATGTTATGTTGCCATATATTCTGCACACTAGGAATAAACTCAGGTGAACGAGCGAGGTAGTTATCGAATCGGAACATACCTCCATACTGCTGTTGTCGGTCCCCATATATTACCATCGGTGAGTGGTCTGAAGTGCGTGGTGTAAGGACCGAGTAGAATGTGTTAGGGAATCGTGCCATCCATCTATCATTTATCAACAGGCGGTCCAGTCTTTTCCAGAGGTTCCGTGGTGTCGCACTGTGGTTGTGCCATGTGTACTACTCTCCCTACATGGGTACTGGTAGTAGTCCTGTATTCTGAATGGCTGCATTAAAGTCTTCCATAGCTATTCGGATATCCCCTAATGTGCCACATACTTCGCTGAGGTCGCGAACTGCATTAAAGTCCCCTCTAATCAACCATGGGATATCAGCACACGCTATAGCTATATTTTCCAAGGCACTCCATAACTCTCTCCTATCGACCACCTCAATAGCTCCATAAGCGACAGTAACAACAACTGACTCATGGATTGCACGAATATTAACAAGACAATGAATAAATTGCATTCCACATTCAACCACTTCAACATCAATAAAACTATCATCCCACGCAATCCACACCCGATTACTAGAAGATCCGTAATCCATTTCAATGGGGTAATAGAAAAGATTGAATTTGAGCTGCATTATTAATACTAACCCGTGTTTCAAGAAGACCGAGAAATTGTAACCTGAATTCAGCAACGATGTCCTTCACTGCTTGCTGATGGTCTCTTGTATTCAGGCCACGAACATTCCATATTGCTGTGTTCAACATGGATTATGAAGTATGGGGCTGCGTTGATTAGGACCCCAGGCTATAGCATTTGCATCGTCAATTAAGTGTAGAGTATCAAATGTATTATATACTACAATCTCCTTACCCTTCTCCTCTCGACTTGCCTTCAATCCACCTCCATGAGAAGGCACTGCCTTACCCCTATCGTTTTGTTTCTCCTCATTTCTCGGAGCACCAGCTCCCATTTTATCATTATTCGAAGCCTTCCTTTCATTGGCCAGTTGTGGTTGGGGAACGATAGCTTTCGGCACATACACAGCTACCGGTGGTTTAGTGGATTTAAGGGGTTTATTCTTTTTTTTTTTTTTGTAAGTGTAATTTTCATTAAAAAAAGAGAGAAGTATAGTACAACAATGTCCCTCATTAGGCGCTTCCCTCGACAGGCCAAGGGATACGCCACAATCTATACAAGGCACATGTGCTAATAGAGCTAGGTAGCTTAATACTGAGTATACGTTGCCGAACATCATCTACTATTAAGTTGGCCACTACACTCGGTGCCTCTCCTCGTGCTCAAACCGTCTTAGGTTCCTCTCCCTCCAAATATGGTAAACACACGATCCTAGCAGGCATTGGTATGATATATTGATGATGTGCTTCCCACGCCATTTTTTTGCACCCCATTCAACATCTCTGACCCAATCCCTATTAGGCCACTGGAATCGTACAATGCGCCGAATACTACTGAGGCATCTTCTACTAAATCTGCAGTGGAAAAACAGGTGGTTATGTGACTCCACCATGTCTTCATTGCACAGCACGCAGCACCCAAGGTGGTTAAGGGGTTTATTCATTGCACAATCTTTCTTCATATGTCCGATCATAATACAACTCATACATTTCGAAGTTAGCCATTCGTATTCGACATCTATCTTACACGGTGTTTCCCCTCCATCCTCATTCGGTGTCATGATTATAACAGGTTTTATCAACTTCTGTGTAACGTCTAGTATCACGCATACACGAGCGAAATCCAGTCTCGTGCATGCCCTCATTATCGCATCTGGATATAGGGGTTTGCCCACTCCACTTGCAACTGTACTCAATCCTTCCGTTGTCCAGTATTCCATAGGCAAGTGCCGAAGTTTAATCCATACAGGTATTTGTGTATGCTTCTGTTTCCTCATAGCCATACCCGGTTCCCACTTCTGGAGTACAATTGGCTGCCCTTGGAACAGCCATGGTCCGCCTTCTATCACCTCTTCCATGGCAATGACATTTTTAAATTGAAAGAAGAAAAAGCCATTACCTGTCGCGGTTACCTCTCGTAAATCGTGCCAGACCGAATGAGCATATTCCTTCAGATGATGGTAATACGGCCGCTTTCCCAAAAAGTATCCAACTGCAGTAGCTTTCCAACGCTTAGCTCCATCACGCACAGTATCTAAAGATGCACGAACCACAACCTCACCATTTTGCGTTAATGGGGCTATATATGAAAGCGTTTTTCGTGATGAATTATTGAAGTCTTGGGTTATTTTGTCATCAATTACTGAGCTCCCATGTTCATGTAATGGAATGTTGCCAATAAACAACCCCGTCGGAGCACGATTCGCAAGAGAAGGAAGCATTTTTTTCAAACCAATTCGCAGGCTGACATCACTGCTGATGTCAGCAGTGACATAATCAGTCAATAGTAGTTGCAGATGTGACGTCAGCAATGATGTCATTCCCTTCCACATCCTTTGCCACATGGTTTGCCAACTCAGCGCCAACCTGGCTTGGTTTAGTCACATCAGCATCTCGTGGTATCGCAACAGTCGCCGGAGCATTCCCACCTGTAGCACCAGATGCCGGCGGGAGCAAAGGAACGTCTTTTCCGGCGAAAAAACCAGTATCCGGCGTATCAGATGCCTGCTGTCGCGACGCAGGTTTGTTCCCCAGGTTTTCCGATGAAACTGAGGTTGGTCTCGAAGGCAAAAGGCACCTCCAAGGCTGGTGTACAGCAGTTGCTCGTGGCGGCACACCACCCATCTTGGAACCAATCCATGATTGCGTCGGCTTCACTCGAAATCGCCTCATCCACTTGGTTTTCAGATCTAATAAAGCCTTAACAGCCTTCTCGTCGTCTTTATCAATTACAGTGTGAACCAATCGTAGGAATTCCTCGAGGTTGAATGGTTCATCTTCGCATCCACCATTGTTAGGAGGTGAAGATCCATGAAACCCTAGTTTTTGCGGCGCCTCGACTGACATCGAATCTATGGACAAGATCCCATCTTTCAAGTTTGAAGACATACCTGTCATCTTCACAGACCCTTCGTTTCCATTGTTGGCCGGAAAAACGCAATTTTCCGTCGAATTTTCTCTGCGCAGCCCTTCGTCTTCTCGAAACCCTAAAAATGGCGATTCATTTCCCGACGTGGTTTTTGCCCCCAAATCACAACTAATCATCAGCGCGTCGTCATTGTTTATCCCCGCAATACTTGCCTGCTCACCCATCGTCTGATAATCGAGTTTTCTGATCTAAAAATTCAGATCCGACGCTGTAACTTCCTCGTCGAAAAATCGCTTTCTCCCGTCACCGTCCTTCTCAAATAGTCAGCCAAATCACCTTCGTTATCCTCAGCAAACGCCTCACCTTCTTCCTCCATCATGCCATCAATTTGCATGAGAGATAGTAACTTTTCATCTAGTGTTCGAAAATCTGGTTTTTCTCCTGAAAAACTGCTGCCGCCGGTCACCAGCCGACGTTCACTTTCCTCCTCGTCAGCCCAATCATCGGCCGTCTCATCCTCATCATCGCCGATCGGAGTTTGCATGGGGAAGACAGTAAACATGACCCAAACATTGGTCTAGACCCATGTATTTGTATGGTAAATTTGCTAAGCATAGTACGATTTTAAAAGATGGACCCATAAAAAAATTCTCTCTAAAAATGCTCTCTCTTCTCTCACACACACTGCCGCACCAAAAAAAGCACACACTAATAGATGAGGCAAGGACACGGCCGCCGGCGAGGAGGGCGACGCCGGAGATACCCCGGCCGATGACGGGGACAGCATGGAGCGTGGGGACGGTAGTAAGGGAGATGGTGGAGGCGAGTTGCTTAGTGAATCGAAGAAGTTGGGTTTTGGTTTTAAAAAATGGGTTTCTTCGAATCCACCGGCTACCGGCGATTTTCCGGCGATTGAGGGAGACTGTAGCAATGATTCCGAGCGACAAGGCAGGCGATTTGGCCACGGATAGGGCTGTTGTGAGAGTACCGCCATTGTTGGGTTTTGAAGCATTTTCAAGCTCCTTCAATGGCGGACGAAGGACGGGAATCTCACCGCGTGAGTTTAATATGGCAGAATTTCCAGCCTTGCGAGCAGAGTCATAGACGAGGGCGACGCTGATGCAATGGAGGCTTTGGTGGCGTTAAAATCGAGATGGGAGAGTAGATTTGGCAATGGCGCAACAGCGACTAAGCAGACGGCGACGATGGTTGTGGCCCCGCTACCTCACGGCCGTCGACCTATTCAAGCCCGTCGTTGCCTTCTTGGGCCGGTGAATGAAACGCGGCAGGAGGATTTTATTTCTGTGACTCCATCGACGGCGATTGGGAAGGCGAAAGGCGCTGGTGGAGCGACGCCTCTCGATGGGGTGAAACCGCGATTTGACGAAGACGATGGCGGTCCGGCGCTTGACGAAACTACCCAGAATCCGGCGCGACTGTGCGAGGCCCTTTCTGGCGAACAAGGCGACGAAACAGCAGCCCAGACGGGACAGAAGCACTCAGGCGCGATTTTCCGACGAACGGGTGAACGGCCGGCGATCTTTCCGACAAACAGTGAGGTACGCCGACTTCCTGACGTGGATGTTGAGGTGGCGCCGGTTGTGAGTGACGTGGATGTTGAGGTGGCGCCGGTTGTGAGTGACGAGGATGGTGAGGTGGCGCCGGTTGTGAATGACTTGGATGCTGAAGTGGCGATTTGGAGGTCGGCTGACGTCAGCCCTACTAGGGCTGATGTCATCAGTGCTGCAAGTGCCGAGGTCAGCGCTTACTCTTCTGCTGATGTCATCCATTGTGCTAGGGCTGATGTCACTTCTCTCACATCTGCTGATGTCACTGCATACACAGCTACTGATGTCATCAATCCTAGGGCTGACATCAGCAGTTTTATGTAGGAAAAAAACAGCAATTTGGGTAACAAATTGGCACCCGTTCCTCTGTTTATTGGGAACATTCCGCTTCATACTGGGTCTAATGGGATTGTTAATGATAAAATTGCTGATGCATTCAACAATTCGTCCTGGAAAACGCTATCTTTCATTGCTCCAACGAAGCAAAATGGGGAGGTTGTAGTTCGTGCTTCACTTGATACTGTGCGTGACGGATCCAAACGATGGAAATCTACGGCAGTGGGATACTTTATGGGAAAGCGGCCGTACTATCACCACTTGAAGGAGTTTGCCCATTCGGTTTGGCCAGCGCTACGAGAGGTCATAGCAACTGCTAATGGCTTCTTTTTCTTCCAATTTAAAACGGAAATTGATATGGAGGAGGTCATAGAAGGGGGGCCATGGCTGTTTCAGGGACAACCAATTGTATTGCAAAAGTGGGAACCGGGTATGGCTATGAGAAAGTTAAAGCATACACATGTGCCTGTCTGGATAAAACTGCGACATCTTCCATTGGAATTCTGGACGACGGAAGGACTGAGTACTGTGGCTAGCGGTGTGGGTAAGCCTCTATACCCTGATGCGATAACAAGGGCATGCACGAGACTGGACTTCGCTCGTGTATGCGTGATGA
>NW_011628047.1:324981-329531 GCF_000512975.1 Sesamum indicum
ATGACGTCAGATGAAGATGGCGGGGAAACTCCATGCAAGGTTGATATCGAGTATGAATGGCTTCCCCCTAAATGCACAGGATGCATGACATTGGGGCATTCGGAGAAGGAGTGTTCGTTGACCAAACCTCAAAAGCAGACAAAGCCCCCGGTGAAAGTGTATGTACCAAAAGTCAATGTCCCCCCTCCACCAGCCCCTGGGGACAGAGAAAGGAAACATAAGACCGTGGTTGAGGTGGATGATAAAGTGAGAGGAGATGAAGGTACAAAACAGAATAAACGTTACACCTCATCGCAGAAGGAGAAGGGTAACGAAGTGGTTATTTATAATCCCTTTGATGCTTTGAATTCACTGGACGACGCAGAAGAGAATACTAGGGGTCCTAACATATGCAGCCCCTCTAGTAGTGATCCATGTTGAATCTCACAGTGTGGAATGTCCGGGGGCTGAATAAGAAAGACCATCAGCTCGCAGTAAAGGACCTTATCTCGTAATACAGGTTAGATTTTATGGGCATTTTAGAAACTCGTGTTCGTATTAACAATGTCATGCATATTCAGTCATTTTTGCTTCCTCATTGGAAATGGTTTGTTGATTATGCAACTGTGGGTAACCGTATCTGGGTAGCGTGGGATGAGAATGTTGTGGATGTTCATATTCTTGATTTGGGGAATCAATTTATGCACTGTCGTGTCACTCATAGGGCAAATACTGAATCCCTCTTAATCACTATTGTTTATGGTGCCTCTGAGATGATTGATCGTAGAAGTCTTTGGAATACCTTGGAAACATTAGCTCGAGAGCACTCGGATGAGCCCTGGCTGGTGGGGGGGGGGACTTCAATGCGGTCCGAGAAATGAATGAGGCGTGTGGAGCTTCTGGTGATATAAGGATGGCCATGGAAGAATTCAATGCTGGTATCCACGAGGCCGGGTTAATACCATTGCCTATGCAGGGGGAATGGTATACGTGGCATAACTACAGCACGAACTCTCGGAGTCTATAGAAGAGATTGGATCGAATTCTCATTAATGACAGATGGCTTGCGAGATTCCCTTCCTCATGTTATCATAGCCTTTTACCGCGGACTTCAGACCACTCGCCGCTTGTACTGCATGGGGACAGGCAAAGCCAAACTGGAGGTATGTTTCGATTTGACAACTACCTGACACACTCACCTGAATTTATCCCCAGTGTGCAGAATATCTGGCAGAATACAATCGTTGGGGTTCCAATGTTTGCGGTAACACGTAAACTTAAAGCATTGAAGCCGGTCTTCAGGGAGCAAAGGAGGAAGAAGGGGGATTTGACTCTAAACGTTCAATTAGCTAAAGGCTTTCTAGATGAGGCACAGCAGCTGGTGAGCTCAGATAGACAGAATGAGGCCTTTTTACAATTAGAACACTGCTGCCGCCTGGTATATGCAAAAGCGGCAAAACTGAAACAAATCATGCTGCAACAGCGAGCCAAGATGCAGTGGATGAAGGGGGGTGACCAATGCTCTCGGATTTTCTTTCGTAAAATTGCTCAGAGAAGGGTGGCAAGGAGGATACTGCAGATTAATGATGATAATGGGACCATCCACACTGAACCAGAAGATATTATCAATGAATTTGTCCGTTACTATCAAAACCTCTTGGGCGGTAACAGACGACAGATAACGTTGAATATTGGCTTTCTCAGACCGTGGGCAAGACATGTTCTCTCTAATGAGGAAGCTGGCCATCTTATATCGGCGTTCACACCGGAAGATGTGAAGCAAGCAGTATTTGACATTGCAGAGGACAAGGCCCCGGGACCTGATGGATATTCATTAGGATTCTTTAAAGCACCCTGGCCAGTGGTGGGACAAGAAGTTACAAAGGCGGTATTGGAATTCTTTAGTACCGGTAAACTTCTCAAACAAGTCAACTCCACACTTTTGGCACTAATACCAAAGGTACACACTCCTATGACTGTTGGTGATATTAGGCCAATCTCGTGCTGTAATGTGTTATACAAAATTATTGCGAAATTACTTGTCCAACGACTGAGTGTCGTTTTGGACAAGATAATTAGTCCCTATTAGGGAGCGTTTATTCCAGGGCGTAGCATTGGGGACAATATTCTGTTGGCACAGGAACTGCTCACGGGATATAACCAGGTGAGGCTCCTACCTAG
Organism: Sesamum indicum; assembly: GCF_000512975.1. Taxonomy (NCBI): domain Eukaryota; kingdom Viridiplantae; phylum Streptophyta; class Magnoliopsida; order Lamiales; family Pedaliaceae; genus Sesamum; species Sesamum indicum. Next base: position 327,142 of record NW_011628047.1, read on the forward strand.
CTGTACCCTAAAAGTCGATATAAGGAAGGCATATGATACTGTGGAGTGGGATTTCCTACTTGCGGTCTTGCAATTATTTGGTTTTCCCCAAACGTTCACCAAATGGATTGAGGAGTGTGTAACGACGGCGGCATTCTCGATTGGTCTTAATGAAAACCCTCACGGTTTCTTCATAGGAGCACGTGGATTAAGACAGGGAGACCCTCTATCTCCCTATCTTTTTGTTCTCGTTATGGAAGTCTTGCCACGTGGATTAAGACAGGGAGACCCTCTATCTCCCTATCTTTTTGTTCTCGTTATGGAAGTCTTGCATTTGAAATTATTACAACTTATTGAACAGGATTTGCAATTCTCTTACCACTGGAAATGTAAGCCGGCCATAGTCTTCCAGTTGGGTTTCGCAAACGACCTCCTACTTTTCTGTAGAGCTGACTTGGATTCTCTCAGGATCCTCAAGAGGGGGTTGGACCGATTTGCAGAATGGTCGAAACTTCGACTGAATGTACAAAAAAGCCATGTCATTATCTCTCGATCAGCACAAGGCTGGAAGGATCAGATCTTAGCAATTATGGGCTTCCAGGAGGGCCAACTACCAATGAGGTACTTGGGCCTCCCTCTACTGTCTTCTAGATTGTCTATATCCGATTGTCAACCACTTTTATTAAATATTGATGCTCGCATTAATGGTTGGGAAGGAATCTCATTATCTTATGCTGGACGTATACAAATCATTAAATCCGTACTATCAGCAATGAGCATCTATTGGGCGTCTGCATTCATCCTACCGAAGGCTATTATTAAACAAACTGAGAAACGCTTTAGAACTTTTCTATGGAAATGCACTTCTACGTCGGGATACACCAAGGAAGCATGGAAGGATGTGTGTAAACCAATTAATGAAGGAGGCCAAGGAATTAAGGACATCGGTATCCTTAACCGTTCCTTAATAGCAAAGAAGTTATGTGACGTTATCAGATGTGACCGAACATCTATATGGGTTGAGTGGTTGAAGCAGGGACGATCGCACAACACCTCAATTTGGACCATTAACGAAAAGGGAGGATCATGGGGATGGCGAAAAATGCTCCGACTTCGCAGCTCTATCCTACCTATGACGGAATTCCTTATTGGAGAGGGGAGGTCATTCTACTTGTGGAAGGACCCATGGCACCACTTGGGCCCACTTATTGCTAGATTCCCACGAGGACCGAGCCTCCTAGGACTTGATGAATCCGCCAAACTACAAGTAGTCATTGATGAGGGACAATGGCAGTGGCCTTTCATTACTGATTTGGAATATTTGGAAATCATTTACACTTTACCTCAGATTCATGGAGGGGATGACAGGATCAAATGGCGGTTTAAGAGGGACGACCCACTACACAATCCCTATACAGACTTTTCTGTCCACCTGGACCGAAAGTAGGATGGTCTTCACTACTTTCGGGTACTTTGAAGATTCCTCGACATAACTTCATTCTTTGGTTAGCAATTCAGGAGAAGCTACCGACAACTGATAAACCATGGATGACCCATCTGAGGGGATGTATTCTGTGTGACGAGGGTACAGCGGAGACACACCCTCACATGTTCTTCCGATGTCGATTTAGCAGAGGATGCCTTGCAGCTATACGACAACATATTCGATTTGCTTGGCCAAATCGTGAGTGAACAAGAGACGTGGAATGGGCATCGAGGAAGTGGAGGGGGAAGCATATTGTCAATGTTGCCTATCGAGCATTACTTGGTGCATGCATATACCATTTATGGCTAGAGAGGAACTTGAGACGATTTGAGCAAACCCGTCGGTCGGAAGGTGTATTAGCTACTTGCATCATAGAAGACGTTAAACAGAGGATAATTAGTATTAACCAGTTCTATTAGTACATGTGCACTTTATAGACTTTGGCGTATCCCTTGGTCTGTCGGGGGAGCCACCACATGATTGTTGTACTTTACCTCCTTTTTTATTAATGAAACTTATATTACCCAAAAAAAAAAATTTGCTAAGCGTAACAACACTTCAATTTGGACAATTAAGGAGAAGGGAGGATCATGGGGGTGGCGAAAACTGCTCCGACTTCGCAGCTCTATCCTACCTATGACGGAGTTTCTTATTGGAGAGGGGAGGTCATTCTTTTTTTTTTCTTTTCGATAATGGTAAATTTCATTAATAAAAATATGGTACAGTACGACAATTAATTGGGTAGTCCCTCGACAGGCCAAGGGATACGCCATAGTCTATAAAGAGCCCATGTACTAATCGAACTGGAAAGATTAAGGCTCAGAATCCTCTGCCTAACATCATTAATAATATGAGAAGCCAATACATTAGGCGGGTGTTCACTTTGCTGGAATCGTCTGGAGTTTCTTTCTCGCCACAAATGGTA
>NW_011628047.1:330259-339016 GCF_000512975.1 Sesamum indicum
AAAAAGGAATGATGTGCTTAGATTTGGAAATGATTCTTTCAAACATGTTATTTGTGATTTATTTACTTTTTTAGAATTAATTATGTACTTACCCCACCTCCCATGTCTAGATTCGTAGGAGACATTTATTATAAATAGGAGGGGGTCTCTTCATATGAACGGGGTTTGTTATTCGTTGGAGTTCAATAGAATACCTTATTCTAGCTTATTTCATCCTCTCTCCTTATTTTTAATTTATAACCGGAGTTAATGGAATTCCACTTTTTAGTGTGTTCTTCCATTAACATGTCCGTCTAAATTCCTTATTTTCTGATTAAGGTATGGTGATTGCTTGATTCGTGCTAATTTTCTCTTTACACTTGTTAAATGAATATTCATGCTATTCTCTATGCTTTTATTACAAACGTCTAATTTTTGAATAGTATGGCCAATTGTTCATTATCAAGAAGGTTTGCTTAGCTAATTGGACTTTATAAATCTGTGTAATTGTTCATTTAGTTCAATGCTTAGTAGCAACATAGCATGATTAATTATGTCATAGTAATTAGTTGTGTTATGGGTAATGCATGATCTAGTTTAAACGAATTATCCTCGTTGGAATTTGTCGATTAGAATCAGGCCTTTGTAATTCTTAATGCTGTTAATAAATTAAATCTTTTGGACGTTTCCAGGGTTGTCTGCTAATTAGGATCTAACCAACGGTCGTATCTTGCCTGACGAAAAGGTAAGAAAGGGTAAGGTGTTAGGTCGTACCAACACTATAACTGATTTAATTGTTTATAACTCGGAAGAATCAAGCATGATCCTAGCTTTAACCGGAAAATCTCTCTCTCCTATCTTCGCTAGGTAATTTCAATTATTTTCTACCTTATTTAGTTTTTAATTATTTCTTTTTATCATCAATATCCCCCCATTATTTTCTTTTTCTTAAAAAAATCAACTTATACCAGTCCTTGTGGAATCGACCCTACTCCCACTTTCACAAGTGTTGTACGAATTATTTTTGGTGATCTCGACACCTACTAAATTTTGGCATTGTTGCTGGGGACTGGTGTTTTTCAGATGATTTCTTTTCTTGTTACTTGATTTTGGAGGATCATGGGGATGGCGAAAACTGCTCCGACTTCGCAGCTCTATCCTACCTATGACGGAGTTTCTTATTGGAGAGGGGAGGTCATTCTACTTGTGGAAGGACCCGTGGCACCACTTGGGCCCACTTATTGCTAGATTCCCACGGGGACCGAGCCTCATAGGACTTGATGAATCCGCCAAACTACAAGTAATCATTAATGAGGGGCAATGGCAGTGGCCTTTCATTACTGATTTGGAATGTATGGAGATTATTTACATGTTACCCCAGATTCATGGAGGGGAGATGACAGGATCAACTGGCGGTTTTCAGAGGGACGACCCACTACACAATCCCTATACAGACTTTTCTGTCCACCTGGACCGAAAGTAGGATGGTCTTCACTACTTTCGGGTTCTTTGAAGATTCCCCGACATAACTTCATTCTTTGGTTAGCAATTCAGGAGAAGCTACCGACAACTGATAAACAATGGATGACTCATCTAGGGGGATGTATTCTCTGTGACGAGGGTATAGCGGAGACACACACTCACATGTTCTTCCATGTCGATTTAGCAGAGGATGCCTTGCAGCTATACAACAACATATTCGATTTGCTTGGCCCAATCGTGAGTGGACAAGAGACATGGATGGGCATCGAGGAAGTGGAGGGGAAAGCATATTGTTAATGCTGCTTATCGAGCATTACTTGGTGCATGCATATACCATATATGGCGAGAGAGGAACTTGAGACGATTTCAGCACACCCATCGGCCGGAAACTGTATTAGCTACTTGCATCATAGAAGACGTTAAACAGAGGATAATTAGTATTAATCTTTCCAGTTCTATTAGTACATGTGCACTCTATAGACTTTGGCGTATCCCTTGGTCTGTTGGGGGAGCCACCAATTGATTATTGTACTTTTTACCTCTTTTGTTTTTTAATGAAACTTACATTTACCCAAAAAAAATTGCTAAGCATAATAATAACTACATGGTAGTGTAAAAATGGAAACGAACTTGCTTTAATAAACCGTGTAAAACAGCTAACTATTGAAGGTTCATAGAATTCCACGAAACTTCACCGAAACATTGCTCTAGACCCATTTATTTGTGTGGTAAATTTGCTACGCATAATAATAACTACAAGTTAGTGCAAACGGGAAACGAATTTGCGGTAATAAAGCCGTGCAAAACAGCTAAATTTTGAACGTTCTCAGAATTCCACGAAACTTGACCCAAACGTAGGTCTAAACTCATGCATTTGTGTGGTAAATTTGCAAAGCGTTATAATAACTACAAGCTAGTGTAAAAGGAAAACGAACTTGCTTTAATAAAGCCGTGCAAAACAGCTAAATTTTGAACGTTCTCAGAATTCCACGAAACTTGACCCAAACGTAGGTCTAAACTCATGCATTTGTGCGGTAAATTTGCAAAGAGTAATAATAACTACAAGTTAGTTTAACAGGGAAACGAACTTGCTTTAATAAAAACGAGCAAAACAGCTAAATTTTGAACGTTCATTGAATTCCACGAAACTTGACCTAAACGTTGGTCTAGACCCATGTATTTGTGTGGTAAATTTGCTAAGCGTGATAATAACTACAAGTTAGTGTAAAAATGGAAACGAACTTGCTTTAATAAACCGTGTAAAACAGTTAAATATTGAAGGTTAACAGAATTCTACGAAACTTGACTGAAACGTTGGTCTAGACCCATGTATTTGTGTGATAAATTTGCTAAGCGTAATAATAACTACAAGTTAGTGTAAACGGGAAACGAATTTGCTGCAATAAAGCCGTGCAAAACAGCTAAATTTTGAACTTTCTCAGAATTCCACGGAACTCGACCCAAACGTAGGTCCAAAATCATGCATTTGTGTGGTAAATTTAGAAAGCGTTATAATAACTACAAGCTAGTGTAAAAGGCAAACGAACTTGCTTTAATAAAACCTAGCAAAACAGCTAAATTTTGAGCGTTCTCAGAATTCCCATGCATTTGTGTGGTAAATTTGCGAAGCGTAATTCTAAAAACAAGTTAGTGTAAAAGGAAGAAGAACTTGCTTTAATAAAACCGTGCAAAACAGCTAAATTTTGAACGTTTTTCGAATTCGACGAAACTTGACCCCAAACGTTGGTGTACACCCATGCATTTGTGTTGTAAATTTGGAAAGCGTAATAATAAATACAAGTTAGTGTATTAGGGAAACGAACTTGCTTTACAAAAACCATGCAAAATAGCTAAATTTTGAATGTTCTAAGAATTCCACGAAACTCGAACGCAGCGTAGGTCTAGACCCATGCATTTCTGTGGTAAATTTGCTAAGCGTAATAATAACTACAAGTTAGTGTAAAAGGAAAACAAACTTGCTTTAATAAAACCGTGCAAAACAGCTTAATTTTGAACGTTCTCAGAATTCCAAGAAACTTAACCCAAACGTAGATATATAGATCCATGCATTTGTGTAGTAAATTTGCTAAGCATAATAATAACTACAAGTTAGTGTAAAAAGGAAACGAAGTTCCTTTAATAAAACAGTGCAAAAAAGCTAAATTTTGGACGTTCTCAGAATTCGACGAAATTTTTTTTTTTTTTCGGTAATGGTAAATTTCATTAATGAAAAAAATGGTATAGTACAACAATTAATTGGGTAGTCCCTCGACAGGCCAAGGGATACGCCATAGTCTATAAAGAGCACATGTACTAATCGAACTGGAAAAGTTAAGGCTCAAAATCCTCTGCCTAACATCGTCAATATTATGAGAAGCCAATACATTAGGCGGGTGTTCACATTGCTGGAACCGTCTGGAGTTTCTTTCTCGCCACAAATGGTAAACCAATGACCCAAGTAACGCTCGGTATGCTGCATTGATGATTTGCTTCCCTCTCCATTTTTTCACTGCCCATTCCACATCCATTGCCCATGTGCGATTGGGCCAGTCGAATTGAATGATTTCCCGTATGGCTATAAGGCATCTTCTGCTAAATCGGCATCGGAAGAATAAGTGATTATGTGTCTCGGTTGTTTCTTCATCACATAGAATACACCCTCCAATGTGTGTGAGCTAGGGTTTGTCTGTCGTTGGTAGTTTTTCCTAAATAGCCATCCATAGGATAAAACAATGTCGTGGGATCTTTAGCGAACCCGAAAGTAGTGAAGTCTAACCTACTTTCGGTCCGGGCGGGCAGATAAGTCTGTATAGGGCTTGGGCTGTGGGTCGGCCATCCTGGAAACGCCAAATGATTCTATCATCTCCACCATGGATCTGGGGTAGTGTATAAATAATCTGAAGGCATTCCAAATCTGTAATGAGGGGCCAGTGCCATTGGCCCTCATCAATAACCGTATTGAGTTTGGTAGATTCATCAAGCCCAAGTAAACTCGGTCCTCGTGGAAATCGAGAAATCAGGGGGCCAAGGTGATGTCATGGATCCTTCCAAAGATAGAAGGTTGTCCCATCTCCAATACGACACTCCACCATTGGTTGGATAAGGCTGTGTAGACGAAGCAGCTTTCTCCAACCCCAAGATCCACCCTTCTCGTCAACAGTCCAGATGGAATTATTTTGTAGTCGTCCGAGCTGCAGCCACTCAACCCAGATAGACGTTCGATCACATCTAATGACATCACACAACTTGTTAGTCATCAGTACTCGGTTAAGTGCATCAATATCTTTTATTCCTTCGCCTCCTTCCCCAATCGGTTTGTAAACATCCTTCCACGCAACTTTGGCATAACCCATCATTGAGGTGCCTTTCCATAGGAACCTTCGAAGGCGTTTCTCTACTTCCTTAATGATCGCCTTCGGTAGTATGAATGCAGAAGCCCAATAAATGCTCAATGCTGAAAGTACAGATTTAATGATTTGTACCCGCCCAGCATATGATAACGACATACCCTCCCATCCCGCAATATGTGCGTCAATTTTGGACAGAAGTGGCTGACAGTCTGATATAGTCAATCTAGATGAGATTAAAGGAAGGCCTAAGTACCTCATCGGGAGATGTCCCTCCTGAAATCCCAAGAGCGATAGTAACTGATCTTTCCTTTCTTGTACAGACCGGGATATAATAATGTGACTCTTTTGAGTATTCAACCGAAGGCCCGACCATTCAGCAAATCGGTCCAGTCCCACCTTAAGGACTCTAACAGAGTCCAAATTAGCTTTACAGAATAGCAGGAGATCATCCGTGAATCCGAATTGGAATACTCTTGCTAGCTCACACTTCCAGTGATATGTGAATTGCATATCCTGCTCAATTAATTGCAGATAACCAATATGCAAAACTTCCATAACAAGCACAAACAGGAATGGGGATAAAGGATCTCCCTGACGTAGACCTCTCGCTCCATCAAAGAACCCATGTGGATTTCCATTATGACCAACCGAAAAAGAGGTCGTTGAGATGCATTCCTCAATCCACCTTGTGAAGGTTGGTGGAAACCCAAATAGTTGGAAAGTCGCCACAAGCAAGTCCCATTCAACCGTGTCATAGGCCTTCCTAATGTCCACTTTAAGTGCGCATCTAGGGGGGAGTCGCGTCTGATTATATCCCGTGAATAGTTCCTGAGCAATTCCACGAAACTTGACTCAAATGTAGGAATAGACCCATGCATTTATGTGGAAAATTTGCTGAGCGTAATAATAACTACAAGTTAGTGTAAACAGAAAATGAACTTGCTTTAACAAAACCATGCAAAACGGCTTAATTTTGAATGTTATCAGAATTCTACGAAACTTGATCCAAATGTAGGTCTAGACCCATACATTTTTGTGGTAAATTTGCTAAGCGTAATAATAACTACAAGTAAAAGGGAAAAGAACTTGCTTTAATAAACCGTGCTAAACAACTTAATTTTGAACGTTTTCAGAATTCCATGAAACTTGACCTAAACGTAGATATAGACCCATGCATTGTAGTAAATTTACTAAGTAATTCTATTTGGACTGTTGACGAGAAGGGTGGATCGTGGGGTTGGAGAAAGCTGCTTCGTCTACGCAGCCTTATCCAACAATTGGTGGAGTGTCGTATTGGAGATGGGAGGACCTTCTATCTTTGGAAGGATCCATGGCATCACCTTGGCCCCCTGATTTCTCGATTTCCACGAGGACCGAGTCTACTTGGGCTTGATGAATCTACCAAGCTCAATACGGTTATTGATGAGGGCCAATGGCACTGGCCCCTCATAACGGATTTGGAATCCTTCAGATTATTTATACACTACCCCAGATCCATGGTGGAGATGATAGAATCATTTGGCGTTTCCCGGATGGCCGACCCACAGCCCAAGCCCTATACAGACTTATCTGCCTGCCCGGACCGAAAGTAGGTTGGACTTCACTACTTTCGGGTTCGCTAAAGATCCCACGACATTGTTTTATCCTATGGATGGCTATTCAGGAAAAACTACCAACGACAGACAAACCCTGGCTCACACACATTGGAGGGTGTATTCTATGTGATGAAGAAACAACCGAGACACATAATCACTTATTCTTCCGATGCCGATTTAGCAGAAGATGCCTTATAGCCATACGGGAAATAATTCGATTCGATTGGCCCAATCGCACATGGGCAATGGATGTGGAACGGGCAGTAAAAAAATGGAGAGGGAAGCATATCATCAATGCAGCATACCGAGCGTTACTTGGGTCATTGGTTTACCATTTGTGGCGAGAAAGAAACTCCAGACGGTTCCAGCAAAGTGAACACCCGCCTAATGTATTGGCTTCACATATTATTGACGATGTTAGGCAGAGGATTTTCAGCCGTAATCTTTACAGTTCGATTAGTACATGTGCTCTTTATAGACTATGGCGTATCCCTTGGCCTGTCGAGGGACTACCCAATTAATTGTTGTACTGTACCATATTTTTCATTAATGAAATATTATCCAAAAAAAGAAAAAAAAAAGAAAAAAATTTACTAAGTGTAATAATAACTACAAGTTAGTGTAAAAAGGAAATGAAGTTCCTTTAATAAAACCGTGCAAAAAAGCTAAATTTTGATCGTTCTCAGAATTCCACAAAACTTGACCCAAACGTTGGACTAGACCCATGCATTTGTGTGATAAATTTGCTAAGCGTAATAATAACTACAAGTAAGTGTAAATGGATTTCAAAAATTCTCTCACTAAAAATTCTCTCTCTCCTACACACACTACTACACCACCAAAAACACATACTAGTGTCTTCCCCATGCAATCTCCGACCGGCGATGACGAGGAAGAGACGACCGATGACTGGGCTGACGAGGATGAAAGTGGACGCCAGCTGGTGACCGGCGGCTGCGGTTTTCCGGGAGAAAAACTAGATTTTCGAACACAAAATGAAAAGTTACTATCTCTCATGCTAATCGATGGCATGATGGAGGAAGAAGGTGAGTCGATCGCAGAGAATAACGAAGGTGATTTGGCTGACTGTTTCGAGCAGGACGGTGACGGGAGAAAGCGATTTTCTGACGAAGAAGTTACAGCGTCGGATCTGAATTTTCAGATCGGAAAAATCGATTATCCGACGATGGGTGCACAGGCAAGTATTGCGGGGATAAACAATGAAGATTCACTGATGATTAGTTATGATTTGGGGGCGAAAACCATGTCGGGAAATGAATCGCCATATTTAGGGTTTCGGGAAGACGAAGGGCTGCGCAGAGAAAATTCGACGGAAACTTGCGTTATTCCGGCCAACAATCAAAACGGAGGGTCTATGAAGATGACAGGTACGTCTACAAACTTGAAAGATGGGATCTTGACCTTAGAATCGCTGTCAGTCGAAGCGCCGCAAAAACTAGGTTTTCGGGGACCTTCACCTCCTAACAATGGCGGATGCGATGATGAACCATTCAACCTTGAGGAATTTCTACGATTGGCTCACACTGTAATTGATAAAGGCGATGAGAAGGCTGTTAAGGATCTATTAGATCTGAAAACCAAGTGGATGAGGCGATTTCGAGTGAAGCCGATGCAGTCATGGATTAGTTCCAAGGTGGGTGGTGCGCCGCCACGAGCAACGGCTGTTCACCAGCCTAGGAGGTGCTTTTTGCCGTCAAGAACCACCTCAGTTTCATCGGAAAACAAGGGGAACAAAGCGTCGCGACAGCAAGTATCTGATGCGCCGGATACGGGTTTTTTTTCGCCGGAAAAGACGTTCCTTTTCTCCCGCCGGCGTCTGGTGCTACTGGTAGGAATGCTCCGGCGACTATTGAGCTACCACGGGATGCTGATATGTCCAACCCGAGCCAGGCTGGCGCTGAGTTGGAAAACCGTGTGGCAAAGGATGTGGAAGGGAATGACATCATCGCTGATGTCACATCTGCAGCTACAGTTGACCTGTTGACTGATGATGTCACTGCTGACTCTGCTGACGTCAGCAGTGATGTCAGCCTGCGAAATAGCTTGAAAAAAATGCTTCCTTCTCTTGCGAATCATGCTCATGTCAGCCTGCGAAATAGCTTGAAAAAAATGCTTCCTTCTCTTGCGAATCATGCTCCGACGGGGTTATTTTGTTGGCAACATTCCACTACATGAACATGGGAAAATGGTGAGGTTGTGGTTCGTCCATCCTTAGATACTGTGCGTGATGGAGCTAAGCGTTGGAAAACTACTGCAGTTGGATACTTTTTGGGAAAGCGGCCGTATTACCATCATCTGAAGGAATATGCGCATTCGGTCTGGCCCGATTT
>NW_011628047.1:339184-348481 GCF_000512975.1 Sesamum indicum
AATACTGGACAACGGAAGGATTGAGTACAGTTGCAAGTGGAGTGGGCAAGCCCCTATATCCAGATGCGATAACGAGGGCATGCACGAGACTGGATTTCGCTCGTGTATGCGTGATACTAGATGTTACACAGAAGTTGATAAACCATGTCATAATCTTGACACCGAATGAGGATGGAGGGGAAACACCGTGTAAGATAAATGTCGAATACGAATGGCTACCTCCGAAATGTATGAGTTGTATGATGATCGGACATATGACGAAAGATTGTGCAATGAATAAACCCCTTAAATCCACTAAACCACCGGTAGCTGTGTATGTGCCGAAAGCTATCATTCCCCAAACGCAATTGGCCAATGAAAGGAAAGCTTCGAATAATGATAAAATGAGAACTGGTACTTCAAGAAACGAGGAGAAACAAAACGATAGGGGTACGACAGTGCCTTCTCGTGGAGGTGGATTGAAGGCAAGTCGTGAGGAGAAGGGTAAGGAGATTGTAGTATATAAACATTCGATGCTCTACACTTAATTGACGATGAGATGATATAGCCCGGGGTCCTAATCAACGCAGCCCCATACTTCATGATCCATGTTGAACACAGCAATATGGAATGTTCGTGGCCTGAATAAAAGAGACCATCAACAAGCAGTGAAGGACATCGTTGCTGAATTCAGGTTACAATTTCTCGGTCTTCTTGAAACTCGGGTTAGTATTAATAATGCAGCTCAAATTCAATCTTTTCTATTACCCCATTGGAAATGGTATGTGGATTACAGATCTTCTGGTAATCGGGTGTGGATTGCATTTTATTGATGTTGAAGTGGTTGAATGTGGAATGCAATTTATTCATTGTCTTATTAATATTCGTGCAATCCATGAGTCATTTGTTGTTACTGTCGCTTATGGAGCTACTGAGGTGGTTGATAGGAGAGAGTTATGGAGTGCCTTGGAAAATATAGCTATTGAGTGTGCTGATATCCCATGGTTGATTGGAGGAGACTTTAATGCAGTTCGCAACCTCAGCGAAGTTTGTGGCACATCAGGGGATATCCGAATAGCTATGGAAGACTTTAATGCAGCCATTCAGAATACAGGATTACTACCAGTACCCATAGAATAACAAGCATATGAAACGCACAACCATAGTGCGACACCACGGAACCTCTGGAAAAGATTGGACCGCATGTTGATAAATGATAGATGGATGGCACGATTCCCTAACACATTCTACTCGGTCCTTACACCACGCACTTCAGACCACTCACCGATGGTAATATATGGGGACCGGCAACAGCAGTATGGAGGTATGTTCCGATTCGATAACTACCTCGCACGTTCACCTGAGTTTATTCCTAGTGTGCGGAATATATGGCAACATAACATTGTTGGTACGCCTATGTATGCTGTGGCACGCAAACTCAAAGCACTGAAACCAATATTCCGAGAGCAAAGGAGAAATAAAGGGGATCTATCGCACAATGTTCAAATGGCGAAAGGGTTTCTTGAAGCAGCACAAGTTCTTGTTAGCTTAAGAAGACGAGATGAGCTATTCATACAACTAGAACACTGTTGTCGACTCGTACTGGCCAAAGCAACAAAACTGGAACAAATTATGCTACAACAACGAGCGAAGATGCAGTGGATGAAGGGAGGTGATCAGTGCTCCCGAGTGTTCTTTCAGAAGATTACCCAACGAAGATCATCAAGGAGGATCTTCCAGATCAACGATGACCAGGGATCCACTCACACAGGTCCAGAAGAAGTTATTAATCAGTTTGTCACATATTCCCAAAACTTGCTAGGGGGAGATAGACGACGATCAATTATTGACATTCGATTTTTCAGACCGTGGGCTAGGCACATTCTGAGTAATGAGGAATCTACCGCTTTACTGTTACCGTTCACACCAGCAGATGTCAAACAGGCGGTTTTTGACATTGCTGAGGACAAAGCCCCAGGCCCGGACGGATACTCATCGGGCTTCTTCAAAGCAGCATGGCCTATTGTTGGACAGGAAGTGACTTAAAATTCCACGTCACAACTTTATTCTATGGCTTTCCATCCAAGGCAAGTTGGCTACGACAGATAAACCATGGCTTGCTCACCTTGGCCCATGTATCCTATGCAATGAAGATTTGACAGAGACACATGGCACATTTATTTTCCAATGCAGATTTAGCCGAAGATGCCTCACGGAAATTCGGAGAACGATACGGTTCATGTGGCCCAATAGAGAGTGGAAAGATGACATTACATGGGCTTCACGGAGATGGAGGGGTAAACACATCATCAACATGTCTTATAGAGCACTTCTTGCATCATGTGTGTACCACATTTGGAAGAAAAGAAATCTGAGATGATTCGATCACACCGAGAGGATGCCTACCACCATTGCATTACTAATCATTGAAGACATAAGACAGCAAATCCATAGCATCACACTATCTAGATCAGTCAGTACACGTGCATTATTTCGATTATGGCGAATCCCTTGGCCTGTCGAGGGATAAACCATTTTGGGACCATATTGTTGTACTGTACCAATTTTACTTCATGAAACTTACTTTTACCGAAAAAAAAAATAATAACTACAAGTTAGTGTGAAAGGGAAACGAACTTGCTTTAATAAAACCCTGCAAAACAGCTAAATATTGAACGTTCATAGAATTCTACGAAACTTGACCAAAAGGTTGGTGTAGACCCATGTATTTGTGTGGTAAGTTTGCAAAGCGTTATAATAACTACAAGCTAGTGTAAAAGGGAAACGAACTTACTTTAATAAAACCAAGCAAAACAGCTAAATTTTTAGCGTTCTCAGAATTCCACGAAACTTGACCCAAACGTAGGTACCCATGCATTTGTGTGGTAAATTTGCGAAGCGTAATTCTAAAAACAAGTTAGTGTAAAAGAAAAAAGAACTTGCTTTAATAAAACCGTGCAAAACAGCTAAATTTTGAACGTTCTTAGAATTCGACGAAACTTGATCCCAAACGTTGGTCTACACCTATGCACTTGTGTTGTAAATTTGCAAAGCGTAATAATAAATACAAGTTAGTGTATAAGGAAAACGAACTTGCGTTACAAAAACCATGCAAAATAGCTAAATTTTGAATGTTCTAAGCTTAATAGAGGGTCTCCGAAGGTACACACTCCTATGACTGTTGGTGATTTTAGGCCAATTTCGTGCTGTAACGTGTTATACAAAATTATTGCGAAATTACTTGTCCAGCGGTTGAGAGTGGTTCTGGAAAAGATTATTAGTCCCAGTCAGGGAGCGTTTATCCCAGGGCGTAGCATTGGAGACAACATATTGTTGGCACAGGAACTACTCACGGGATACAACCAGGTGAGGTTTGCACCTCGTTGTACCTTAAAAGTCGATATCAGGAAGGCATATGATACTGTAGAGTGGGATTTCCTATTTGCGGTCTTGCAGTTATTTGGATTCCCCCAAACGTTCACAAGGTGGATTGAGGAGTGTGTAACGACGGCGGCATTTTCGATTGGTCTTAATGGAAACCCTCACGGTTTCTTTGCAGGACCACGTGGATTAAGACAGGGAGACCCTCTATCGCCCTATCTCTTTGTTCTCGTTATGGAAGTCTTGCATTTGGGATTATTGCAACTTATTGAGCAGGATCTGCAATTCTTTTACCACTGGAAATGTGAGCCGGCCAAACTCTTCCAGTTGGGATTCGCAGACGATCTCCTGCTTTTCTGTAGAGCTAACTTGAATTCACTCAGGACCCTCAAGAGGGGGTTGGACCGGTTTGCAGAATGGTCGGGACTTCGGATGAATGTACAAACAAGTCATATCATTATCTCTCGATCGGCACAAGGTTGGAAGGAGCAGATCTTAACAATTATGGGCTTCCAAGAGGGCCAACTACCAATGAGGTACTTGGGTCTCCCTCTACGGTCTTCCAGATTGTCTATATCCGATTGTCAACCACTTCTACTGAAAATTGATGCTCGCATTAAAGGATGGGAGGGAATTTCATTATCATATGCTGGACGTATACAAATCATTAAATCTGTACTTTCAGCAATGAGCATTTATTGGGCGTCTGCATTCATCTTACCGAAGGCTATTATTAAACAAATTGAGAAACGGCTCAGAACTTTTCTTTGGAAAGGCACTTCTACGTCGGGATACGCCAAGGTAGCATGGAGGGATGTGTGTAAACCAATTAAAGAAGGTGGCCAAGGAATTAAGGATATTGGTATCCTTAATCGCTCATTAATTGCAAAGAAGTTATGTGATGTTATTAGATGTGATCGAACATCTATATGGGTTGAATGGTTGAAACAGACAAGATTGCACAACACTTCAATTTGGACAATTAATGAGAAGGGAGGATCATGGGGATGGCGAAAACTGCTCCGACTTCGCAGCTCTATACTACCTATGACAGAGTTTATTATTGGAGAGGGGAGGTCATTCTACCTGTGGAAAGACCCATGGCACCACTTGGGCCCACTTATTGCTAGATTCCCAAGGGGACCGAGCCTCTTAGGACTTGATGAATCCGCCAAACTACAAGTAGTCATTAATGAAGGGCAATGGCAGTGGCCCTTCATTACCGATTTGGAATGTATGGAGATTATCTACATGTTACCCTAGATTCATGGAGGGGATGACAGGATCAACTGGCGGTTTTCAGAGGGACGACCCACTACACAAGCCCTATACAGATTTTTCTGTCCACCTGGACCGAAAGTAGGATGGTCTTTACTACTTTCGGGTTCTTTGAAGATTCCCCGTCATAACTTCATTCTTTGAATAGCAATTCAGGAGAAGTTACCGACAACGGATAAACCATGGATGACGCATCTAGGGAGATGTATCCTCTGTGACGAGGGTGCAGAGGAGACACATACTCACATGTTCTTCCGATGTCGATATAGCAGAGGATGTCTTGCAGCTATACGACATCATATCCGATTTGCTTGGCCCAATCGTGAGTGGACAAGAGACGTGGAATGGGCATCGAGGAAGTGGAGGGGGAAGCATATTGTTAATGTTGCTTATCGAGCATTACTTGGTGCATGCATATACCATATATGGCGAGAGAGGAATTTGAGACGATTTGAGCACACCCATCGGCCGGAAGCTGTATTAGCTACTTGCATCATAGAAGATGTGACCGGAAGCTGTATACTACTTATATACCATCCCGACCAACAAATATGCCTGATCGGAACATGAGCAGACCCCCACCAGCTCGTATGGTAGAAAAGCAGAGAGAGAGACGTGAATCCCCTAGAGATGCAGCCGGCCCTAGTCGTGAGGAAAGGGGTAAGGCGCTTGTTATATATAATACTTTTGAAACTGGAACCAAACGTAGGTCTAGACCCATGCATTTCTGTGGTAAATTTGCTAAGCGTAATAATAACTACAAGTTAGTGTAAAAGGGAAACGAACTTGCTTTAATAAAACCGTGCAAAACAGCTTAATTTTGAACGTTCTCAGAATTCCAAGAAACTTAACCCAAACGTAGATATAGACCCATGCATTTGTGTAGTAAATTTTCTAAGTATAATGAAATACTAATGATACAAAACAGCTAAAAAGATGGAGCCAAAAAATTCTCTCTTCTCTCTCACACACTAACACACATAACAAAACACACACTAACATCACCACTACCCAATCCTCGCCGGCCGGCGACCTGGGAGGCGGCGGCAACGCGTCGGAGGATGGCTGTGACATGGAGGAGGATGGCGAGCAATATGGGGAGGTTGCCATGGTCGTGTTTCAAGGAGAGCCGCTACCGTTAGCCGTGGAATTTGAGAAAATGGGTGGCCGGTTGGAGGCGGAATCCAACGAGGTGTCATCTACGTGCTTTAGATTTGATATTGGAGATGGCAAGGGAAGTCCCATTGATGGAAAACTTGGAGTTTTTGCAGCGGGTTCGTCCCGCTCAAAACTAGGGTTTCGCACAGCCATGGAATCCGAAAATTCTCTTGAGGAAGACGAAGCGACGCCCACTGATATGGAGGTTGTGGCTATGGCAGACGACAGCCGAACGAGTGGCGAGGGTGAAGGAGTCATGCCCATTGAAAAAGATCCAAACTTGGACGTAGAGGACGGAGATCTAGTGCGTCGACCTATTCTAGGGTTTGGCGGCGCAAATCTTAACGGAAGCGAACGATTGAAATCTTCGTTCAATATGGCTGAGTTGCTTCGACTTGCACACAAGGTGATCGATAAAAACAACCATGAATCAACCGCAGCCCTTGAGGAACTTCGATTAAAACGGGAAATGCGATTTGGCAAAGTTTCCATGTTGCGCTGCTTTCCGCCGGAGAAGATGATGTCAATGATGAATGTAACTGATATCCCACCGGCTCGTACGAGGCGCCAGGCCAACCGAAGTCTCCTGCCGATGACTACGATGGAGAAGATGACGGACACCGACGGGCTGCAACTTGGAAGGAGTCCGATGATAGTAGCAGCGGTTTCCGACGGTCTGATGATGAAGGAACCTCCACAGCCAGCGAAGAAAGTTGCTGGAAACCCTCTTCGGCAAACTGAGACGATTCTAACGCGTTTTTCGGCGGTTTTGCCGGCGAGTGACGTGGATGGTGGCAGTGACGTGGCGCTTGGTAGATGACAATGACTTGGCGCAAAGGTTGGATGGACATTCTGCTGACATCAGCATCGCTAGGGCTGATGTCAGCAATGGGAGTGAGGACAGTAGGGCTGATGTAAGCATTGATGTTGCTGTTGATGTCATCAGTGATGCTGCTGCTGATGTCATCAAGGATGTAGGAAAAAAACGGCTTTCTGACACCACAATGACAGTGAACGTGGAGTGCAACATGGCGAACGAAAAATCTTTTGTTGCTCCAGTCCAAACGGGATTGTACCTGGGTAACATTCCGTTGAATGCATACCCCGAACCAATTATTGATGATAAAATTGCGCATGCATTTAACCACTCAACGCGAAAGACCCTCAAGTTCATTGCTCCAACTCTACAAAATGGAGAGGTGATTGTGAGACCGACTTTAGACACTATCCGAAACGGGTCTAAACGATCGAAAACTACCGCGGTCGGATATTTTTCGGGGAAACGCCCATACTTTCACCATTTGAAGGAATACGCGGTATCAGTTTGGCCGGGTTTAAGAGAGGTAACTGGTACTACTAACGGTTTCTTTTTCTTCCAGTTTAAGTCAGTCGTAGATATGGAAGATATTATTGAAGGAGGGCCATGGCTGTTCCAGGGGCAGCCTATTGTTCTTCAAAAATGGGAGTCGGGAATGGTTATGAGGAAACTTAAACATACACAGGTTCCTGTCTGGATCAAATTGCGCCACCTTCCGATGGAGTTGTGGACAGAGGAGGGACTCAGCATAGTGGCTAGTGGAGTGGGTAAACCTTTATACCCGGATGCGATCATGAGAGCATACACGAGACTGGGTTTCGCTCGTGTATGCATTATGCTAGATGTGAATTCGAAAATGCCAAAGCACATTATTATTATGACACCGGTTGAGGAAGGAGGAAAATTACCGTGCAAAATTGATGTGGAGAATGAATGGCTACCCCCGAGGTGCACCAGCAGTATGACATTAGGACACTCAGCCAAGGAGTGCATTGTCAACAAACCCAAATCTATCAAACCACCAGTTAATGTGTATGTACCAAAAGTGGGAGCACTGCGAGGCCCAATGGTGACTGTGGAGAAGCAAACAGAAGACCGTGGTACCCATCCAACTGCAGCGGGACCCAGTCGGGAAGAGAGAGGTAAAGATATCGTTACTTTTAACTCTTTCGATGCGCTACATTTACTAGATAGTGCAGTAGGTTCATCAAGGGGTCCTAAGCGAAGCAACCCCGTACCTGGGGACCCATGTTAAACCTTGCCATATGGAACGTACGTGGCCTGAACAAGAGGGATCATCAACTAGCGGTCAAGGATATCATTGCTGAGTTCAGGTTACACTTTATTGGTCTCTTAGAAACACGTGTTCGCATTAATAACTGTGCTAGTATCCAATCATTTTTGATACCTCATTGGAAATGGTTTATGGATTATGACAATATTGGAAATCGGATATGGATTGCTTGGGATTATAATTACACTGATGTGGATATTATTGAGGTGGAAAACCAGTTTATACACTGCCGTGCCACTATTAGAGCATTACAGGAGTATGTTGATATTACTATTGTGTATGGTGCTACTGAGGTCTCTGATAGGCGAGAATTATGGGCCTCTATAGAATCCTTAGCTGTCCAATGCATTAATACTCCCTGGCTGGTTGGAGGTGACTTCAATGCAGTCAGGGATCTCAGTGAGGTCAGTGGTACGTCGGGAGATATAAGAGTGGCGATGGAGGAACTTAATACGTGCCTACAGAATACTGCGGTTTTGCCATTACCGATGCAGGGTGAATGGTACACATGGCATAATCGTAGTGCTAGCCCTCGCAACTTGTGGAAGCGACTTGATCATATGCTAACCAATGATACATGGACTTTGCGGTTTCCATCAGTATTCTACCAATGCCTCACTCCACGGACATCGGATCACTCACCGATGGTGGTTAATGGGGATAATTAGCAGCGATTTGGAGGTATGTTCCGGTTTGACAACTTCCTTACTCTCTCACCAGATTTTATTCCTAGCGTGCAGAGTATATGGCAGCAACAAATAGTGGGAGTGCCTATGTTCTCAGTGACCCGAAAACTCAAGGCACTCAAACCTATTTTTCGAGAACAAAGGAGAAATAAAGGGGATCTTTCTCACAATGTTGAGTTGGCAAGGGGGTTCCTGGAGCAGGCTTGGGTATTGGTAAGCTCGCACAGACAAGATGAGCTTATTCTTCTGTTGGAGCACTGCAGTCGACTTGTGTATGCAAAGGCGGCCGAATTAGAGAGGATCATGCTACAGCAGAGGGCAAAGATGGAATGGATGAAGGGTGGTGACCAGTGCTCCAGAGTGTTCTTTCGTAAAATTGCCCAAAGAAGGACAGCTAGACGAATCTTACAAATTAATGATGCCCAAGGAATTACAATTACGGAACCAAATGCAGTCATACATGAATTCATATCCTATTATCAATCCTTACTAGGGGGAGACAGGCGTAAGAGGGTGATGGACCTTCGGTTTCTTCGGCCTTGGGCAAGACATATCATAACAACTGAGGAGGCAGGCCACCTACTTGAACCGTTTAGTGCAGAGGATATAAAAAAAGCCATTTTTGACATCGGCGAGGATAGAGCACCTGGACCTGATGGGTATTCATCAGGATTCTATAAAAACGCCTGGCCGGTGGTGGGACA
>NW_011628047.1:348519-359832 GCF_000512975.1 Sesamum indicum
TTCTTAAGCAGATTAATAGCACAATATTGACGGTTATCCCCAAGGTACACTCTCCCACATCTGTTGCAGATTTTCGCCCTATCTCCTGCTGTAACGTACTTTATAAAATCATTGCTAAACGTATTGGACAAGATTATCAGCCCTGCCAGGCAGCGTTTGTCCCTGGCCGGAGCATAGGGGATAATGTTATGTTAGCATAGGAACTCTTCATTGGTTACAATCAGGCCCGACTCCCACCGAGATGTGCTTTCAAAGTCGATATTCGGAAGGCGTATGACACTATCGAGTGGGATTTCTTGCTATCGGTGCTTCAGCTATTCGGTTTCCCAGAGATTTTCAGACGATGGGTTGAGCTTCAGCTATTCGGTTTCCCAGAGATTTTCAGACGATGGGTTGAGGAGTGTATCAGCTCACCTTCCTTTTCAGTAGGAATGAACGGAAAGCCACATGGATATTTTGCGGGTGCCAGAGGGCTTCGACAGGGCGACCCCTTATCGCCATATCTCTTCGTCCTTGTGATGGAGGCTCTACACATGGGAATGCTACAGCTAATCGAGCAGGACATGAACTTCGCATTCCATTGGAAGTGTGACGATATTAGAATCTTCCAACTGGGGTTCGCTGATGACTTACTCCTATTCTATCGGGCCAATACTGAATCTGTTCGGGTCTTCAAATTCGGATTAGATAGATTTGCTGATTGGTCGGGGTTACGCCTCAATGTTGAAAAAAGTCACACCATCATATCCCGATCAGCCCAGAATGTACGAGAGGAGCTACTTGCGGTGTTGGGGTTTCAGGAAGGCCACTTACCGATGAGGTATTTGGGTCTACCATTGATCTCTTCTCGATTATCTATCGCCGACTGCCAACCATTATTGAGTAAGATCGATACACGTATCAATGGATGGGAGGGATTGGCACTGTCATATGCCGGCAGGGTACAAATCATTAAGTCTGTTCTTGTGGCTATGGGTGTATATTGGGCTTCGGCATTTATTTTGCCAAAAGGGGTCATTAAAGATATTGAGAAGCGATTGCGAGCTTTCTTATGGAGAGGTACCGGAAATAGTGGATACCCTAAAGTTGCATGGAAGGAGATTTGCAAACCATAGGAGGAGGGAGGACTTGGCCTTAAGGATATGGGAACTCTTAATCGAGCATTGATGTGCAAAATGCTATGTGAAGTCATCCGATGTGATAGGACTTCTATCTGGGTCGAGTGGCTGCGGCATGGCAGACTACGAGACTGAATCTGTTCGGGTCTTCAAATTCGGATTAGATAGATTTGCTGATTGGTCGGGGTTACGCCTCAATGTTGAAAAAAGTCACACCATCATATCCCGATCAGCCCAGAATGTACGAGAGGAGCTACTTGCGGTGTTGGGGTTTCAGGAAGGCCACTTACCGATGAGGTATTTGGGTCTACCATTGATCTCTTCTCGATTATCTATCGCCGACTGCCAACCATTATTGAGTAAGATCGATACACGTATCAATGGTTGGGAGGGATTGGCACTGTCATATGCCGGCAAGGTACAAATCATTAAGTCTGTTCTTGTGGCTATGGGTGTTTATTGGGCTTCGGCATTTATTTTGCCAAAAGGGGTCATTAAAGATATTGAGAAGCGATTGCGAGCTTTCTTATGGAGAGGTACCGGAAATAGTGGATACCCTAAAGTTGCGTGGAAGGAGATTTGCAAACCGAAGGAGGAGGGAGGACTTGGCCTTAAGGATATGGGAACTCTTAATCGATCATTGATGTGCAAAAAGCTATGTGAAGTCATCCGATGTGATAGGACTTCTATCTGGGTCGAGTGGCTGCGGCATGGCAGACTACGAGATGATTCGATATGGACTATCCCGGAGAATCGTGGACCATGGGGATGGAGAAAAATGTTGAGGTTGAGAGGCTGGTTATGCTCAGTGGTGGAATATCGTATTGGTGATGGAAGTAATTTTTGCTTATGGAACGATCCCTGGCATCACCTTGGGCCCCTCCTTGACAGATTTCCGCGGGGACCAAACAGTCTGGGATTTTTTTTGGGTAAATGTAAATTTCATTAATAAAGAGTAATGGTACAGTACAACATGTGATCGTCAAATGGTTTCTCCCTCAACCCAAGGGATGCGCCATAATCTATACAATGCTCGTGTACTGACTGACGAAGGTGTGATCTCCAAACATTCGAAGTCCGTGATGGTAGGCCATTGCCACTCTCCTACTGAAATCACAGAGCTGAGCTTAGCTGATTCTTCAAGTCTAAGATGGCGTGGTCCACGAGGGAACCGCTCAATAAGTGGACCCAAGTGATGCCACGGGTCCTGCCAAACAAAGAATCTGCCTCCATTTCCAATCTGGTAATCCACGATAGAGCGAAGAAAAGGACGGAGCCTGAGTATTTTCCGCCATCCCCAAGAACCTCCATGTTCATGGAGAGTCCAAATTGATATGTCCCGTAACCGGTCTTGGTAAAGCCATTGGACCCAAATTGATGTCCTGTCACACTGGATAATATCACATAATTTCTTGCTCATTAATGTGCGATTCAAGGTAGAGATGTCCTTGAACCCAAGTCCACCCTCATCTGCTGGCCGACACACATCTTTCCAGGCTACCTTTGCGTAGCCGCTAGACGTTGTACCCTTCCATAGGAAATTCCTCAACCTCTTCTCAATTTCCTTGATAACTTTCTTATGTAATATGAATGCAGATGCCCAGTATAAACTTAATGTCGAAAGCACGGAATTGATGATTTGTACTCGCCCAGCATATGATAACGATATCCCTTCCCATCCAGTAATGCGTGCATCAATTTTTGAAATAAGAGGTTGACAGTCAGAGATAGACAGTCTAGAAGAGATTAAGGGGAGACCAAGATACCTCATTGGTAGGTGCCCCTCTTGGAATCCCAAAATCTCCAACATCTGATCTTTCAATTCTTGAGCCGAACGGGAGATGATTAAGTGGCTTTTTTGAACATTCAGCCAAAGGCCCGACAACTCCGCAAACCATTCCAATCCCTCCTTGAATACTCTGATGGAGTCAAAGTCAACTCTGCAGAAAAGTAGTAGGTCGTCTGCAAATCCCAACTGAAAAACCTTGGAAATCTCACACTTCAAATGATAGGTGAATTGCATGTCCTGCTCAATTCGTTGCAGGAATCCCAAATGTAAAGCTTCCATAACGAGAACAAACACGTAAGGAGATAGTGGGTCTCCCTGTCGTAATCCTCTTGCTCCAGTAAAGAACCCATGAGGTTTTCCATTGAGACCAATCGAGAATGATGTCGTGGAAACACACTCCTCGATCCACCTTGTGAATTTAGTTGGGAATCCGAATAACTGCAAAACTGCTAACAAGAAGTCCCATTCCACCGTATCATAGGCCTTTCTGATATCCACTTTAAGCGCACATTTGGGAGGTATGCGCATCTGGTTATAGCCTGAGAATAGTTCCTGGGCTAGCATAATGTTGTCACCAATGCGTCTTCCCGGAATAAAAGCTGTCCGACAGGGGCTAATAATCTTGTCTAGCAAGCTACTCAGTCTCTGAACAAGTAGTTTTGCAATGATCTTGTATAAAACATTGCAGCATGTTCAGAGTCAGATCCCCCTTATTCCTTCTCTGTAGTCGGAATACCGGTTTAAGTGCCTTCAGTTTACGGGTCACGGCATACATAGGTATACCAACAACCTCATGATGCCAAATGTTTTGCACATTGGGAATGAAATCAGGTGAACGGGCCAGATAGTTATCAAATCGAAACATACCCCCTCCATTATGTTGTTGTGTATCCCCATATAGAACCAGTGGCGAGTGGTCAGACGTCCGTGGTGTAAGGATGTGATAAGATGAGGTAGGGAACCTTGCCAGCCAACGATCATTAATAAGGATCCGATCCAACCGCTTCCATAAACTCCGCGCCGTTGTATTGCAATTATGCCATGTGAACCATTCACCTTGCATTGGAAGTGGAATCAGGCCCGCCTCTAGAATTCCGGTGTTAAATTCTTCTGTGGCCATCCTTATATCTCCTGAAATGCCACATACCTCATTAAGTTCTTAAATTCTTCTGTGGCCATCCTTATATCTCCTGAAATGCCACATACCTCATTAAGTTCTCGCACTGCATTGAAATCCCCTCCCACCAGCCATGGGATGTCTGAGCATTGCTGTGCGAGTGTCTCCAGTGTAGTCCACAAAATCTGACGGTCAATCACCTCAGATGAACCATATACAATAGTAACAAAGACAGTTTCATTGACAGCTCTACTAGTGATACGACAGTGCACAAATTGATCACCCAGGTCAAGTACACGGACATCAATAAAATTCTCATCCCATGCTAGCCATATACGATTTCCAATGGAATTATAATCAGTAAACCAGTTCCATTGAGGTAGCAAATAGGACTGTATATGCATAATATTATTCTGTTGAACACGTGTTTCAAGTATGCCCACGAAATGTAACCTGAATTCTGAGACAAGGTCCTTTAATGCAAGCTGATGGTCTCGTTTGTTCAGCCCACGGACATTCCACACTGCTAGGTTCAACATGGATCATGATTAATGGGGCTGCTTGTGTTAGGACCCCTCGAGGATTCACCTGCGTCATCAATTAATTGCAAAGCATCAAAGGCATTATAAATAACCAATGCCTTACCCCTATCACCGTGTTTGTCAGGTTTGCGTTCCCTAAGCACTTCTCCCTCCTCACGTCTTGGTATGTCAACCATTGTCTGTCTCATCGGTTTTCTGCTCTTTTCATTGTTTGGTTGTGGTAGAGGAGTGTTTGTTTTTGCCACATACACAGCTACTGGTGGTTTACTCGGTTTGTGAATTTTGTTCAGCGGACAATCCTTTGTCATGTGCCCCAAAATCATACAATTTGTGCATTTTGGAGGGAGCCATTCGTATTCAACATCAACTTTACAAGGTGTTTCCCCTCCATTTTCATCCGGTGTCATGACTGATATGTTTTGGCAACGTTTGTGCAACATCAATCATCACACATACACGAGTGAAATCCAATCTCGTGCATGCTCTCGTTATTGCATCCGGGTAAAGAGGTCTACCCACTCCACTAGCAACCGTACTCAATCCATCAGTAGTCCAATATTCCATTGGAAGGTGTCTAAGTTTAATCCAAATAGGTACATGCTTATGTTGGAGCTTTCTCATGCCCATACCTGGTTTCCACTTTTGCAAAACTATTGGTTGTCCATGGAACAACCAAGGTCCCCCTTCGATCACGTCTTCCATATCAATGAGTGTTTTAAATTGGAAGAAAAAGAATCCATTAGCTGTCGCTGTGACCTCCCTCAGAGCTGGCCACACCGAATGAGTGTATTCCTTCAGATGATGATAATACGGCTTTTTCCCTAGAAAATATCCGACAGCTGTATTTTTCCAACGCTTGGATCCATCACGTATTGTGTCCAAGGACGGCCGGACTACAATTTCTCCATTTTGAACCGTTGGGGCGATGAATGATAACGTTTTACGGGATGAATTATTGAACTTGTGGGCAATTTTATCTTCATCAATCGCAATAGGGCTAGCATGTAGCGGTATGTTCCCAACAAATAATCCAGTCGGAATAGTTCTATATTGCTTAGGAAAAATTCTACAATTTTCCACTTCATTGATGACATCACGCCTGACATCATCAGGGCTTACATCATGGTTGACATCATTAGGGCTTACATCATGAATGGCATCATTAGGGCTTACATCATGGCTGACATGATCAGGGCTTACATCATGGCTGACATCATTAGTGCTTACATCATGGCTGACCTCATTAGGGCTTACATCATGGCTGACCTCATGCGCCTTCTCACTCTCCAATTCAGCCTCCATGTCAACCAAATGCGTCGCCACATCGGCTTCTACCTTTCCCTCGTAGTCATCCACGTCAGCAACCCGCCGCACGTCACTTGTCGTCGGAAGTCCAACGGTCGCCGCCGGAATCCCATTCTCGTCATTTCTGTGCGAATCCGCTGGTGGAGATGTTGCAATTTTCTTTCCTCGCACAGCCGTTCGACGGTGGACTGCCAAACCACTACCCCCAGCCCCCGTTTTCGTCGTCCCCGGCGCTGTAAGTATCCGACAAGCTTGTCGCAACTCGCGGGCAAACGGGTGGTCGTCTACCTTCAATTTCTCCGCCGGCAAACGCGATTTCGCGATCCCAAATCTAGCCTCCCAACGTCGTTTCAACTCCTTTAGCGCATCCATGGCTTGGGCGTCGCCATGGTCGACCACTTTATTGGCAAGAGTGAAGAATTCCTCAAGGTTGAAGACGCACGGAGATGAAGACGATTGATTTCTGCCATTTTCGGCAGCGTGAAAACCAGATCTAAAACCCGATTGTTCTCCGGCCAAAACTCCATTTTTCCTCGTCAACAAAGGTCCTTCCACTCCACCAGACCTTGGGCTGCCATGGGATTGCGAAGAGTTGCCGTCGGCCACCGGAAAAATCGAGCCCGATTCTTCATCTTCCATGGCGAGATCTGGTTTTTCTCCAATAAAACCAGCAATAGTTGTCGCCCTTGGCTCCCCTTCTTCATCTACAGTACTTCCGTCATCCTCCGGTGGCTCGCCGCCATCTCCCACCTCTTCGGCCGGCGGATTTTTAGAGATAGGGCTAGTGTGTGTTTTTGATGGTGTATTAGTGTGTGTGAGAGAAGAATGAGATTTTGGAGGGTCCATTTTTTGAGAGAAAATTTTTTTAGTGAGAGCTAAAAGTTTGTAAAACCCAAACAGTCTGGGATTGCATGAGTCTACCATGTTAAGCTCGGTTATCTGTGAGGGCCATTGATCACAGACATGGAATGCGTGGAGATTACACACGTGCTGCCTCGGATCCATGGGGGTACAGATCGTATTATATGGAAAGGTTTGAGTGGGAAACCCACTACCCAGGAGTTCTATCGGGCTATGATACCAGCAGGACCGAAAGTAGGTTGGATTTCACTACTTTCGGGTTCTTTAAAGATCCCGCGACATTTGTTTATCCTTTGGCTAGCTATCCTGGAGAAGCTCGCAACGACGGATAAACCATGGCTCTCCCATCTTGGGTGCTGCGTGTTAAACTTCCTAGATCTATTAGCACATGTGCTTTGTATAGACTGTGGCATATCCCTTGGCCTGTCGAGGGAAGCGCCTAAAGAGGGACTCTGTTGTACTATACTTTCTTTTCTTTAATGAAAATTACACTTACCCAAAAAAAAAAAAAAATTTTAGCAGCAGCATAATCACTTATTCTTCCGATGCTGATTTAGCAGAAGATGCCTTAAAGCCATATGGGAAATCATTCGATTCGCTTGGCCCAATCGCACATGGGCAATGGATGTGGAATGGGCAGTGAGGAAATGGAGAGGGAAGCATATCATTAATGCAGCATACCGAGCATTACTTGGGTCATTCGTTTACCATTTGTGGCGAGAAAGAAATTCCAGACGGTTCCAGCAGATTGAGCACCTGCCTAATGTATTGCCTTCTCTTATTATTGATGATGTTAGGCAGAGGATATTGAGTCTTAATCTTTCTAGTTCGATTAGTACATGTGCTCTATATAGACTATGGCGTATCCCTTGGCCAGTCGAGGGAATACCCAATTAACTGTTGTACTGTACCATATTTTTCATTTATGAAATTTATCATTACCGAAAAGAATTATGGACTGAGGCGGGCCTCAGTACGGTGGCCAGCGGTATTGGCAAACCCCTCTATCTGGATGCGATTACGAGGGCATGCATGAGACTGGACTTCGCTCGTGTATGTGTGATGTTGGATGTAAGTTCGAAATTACATAAATATATGATAATTATGATGCCTGACGAGGAAGGAGGAGAGACACCTTGCAAAATAGACGTGGAATATGAGTGGATACCTCCCAAATGTACCAGTTGTAAGACGCTAGGGCATGCGGCCAAGGATTGTGCTCTCAATAAACCATCCAAACCAATTAAACCACCAGTCGCCGTTTACGTCCCTAAAACGGGACTTGGGAGGCCGCCACCAGTTCATGATCAGGAGATAATACCACCAACCCGAGGGGTGGATAAGCAGAGAGATAGGCGTGAATATCTTAATGGTGGTGCCATGAGGTCAAGTCGGGAGGATAAGGGTAAGGAGCTTGTTGTATATAATATGTTTCATGCTCTACACTTACTTGATGATGCAGATAAGATGTCACGGGGTCCTAATCATAGCAGCCCCATATGTGGTGATCCATGTTGAATGCAGCAATATGGAATGTGCGTGGCCTGAACAAACGCGACCATCAGTTAGCAGTCAAAGACATCGTTGCTGAATTCAGGTTACAATTTCTTGGACTTCTTGAAACTCGAGTTCGTGGAAATAATGCATCTCTTATTCACTCTATCTTGCTACCCCAATGGAAATGGTTCACGGATTATGGATCATCGGGTAATCGAGTTTGGATTGCCTTGGATGATAATTTTGTTGATGTTGATGTGGTTGAATGTGGTACTCAATTTATCCACTGTCATGTTACTACTCGTGCACCTCATGAGATGATTGTTGTCACTGTTGTTTATGGAGCTAATGAAGTGGCTGAAAGAAGGGCGCTTTGGGGAACCCTGGAGACTAAAGCAACCCAATGTGTCGACATCCCATTGTTGGTTGGAGAGGACTTTAATGCAGTGCGAGATCTAAGTGAAGTGTGTGGCACTTCCGGAGATATTCAAATAGCTATGGACGATTTTAATGCTTGTATTGAGAGTGCTGGAATACTCCCACTACCCATGCAGGGTGAATGGTTCACATGGCATAACCGCAGCGCGACACCCCGGAACCTGTGGAAAAGATTGGACCGTATGATGATAAATGATAAATGGATGGCTCAGTTCCCGAATGCATCTTATTCTACCC
This sequence comes from Sesamum indicum, assembly GCF_000512975.1. Lineage (NCBI taxonomy): Eukaryota > Viridiplantae > Streptophyta > Magnoliopsida > Lamiales > Pedaliaceae > Sesamum > Sesamum indicum. Next base: position 357,424 of record NW_011628047.1, read on the forward strand.
TCACCCCGCGCACCTCAGACCACTCACCGATGGTGCTTAATGGGGATAGACAACAGCGATTTGGAGGTATGTTTCGATTCGATAATTACCTTGCCCATTCACCTGAGTTTATTGCCAATGTGTAGAATATATGGCAGCACAACATTATTGTAACACCTATGTATTCTGTAACACGGAAGCTCAAAGCACAGAAATCGTTATTTCGAGAACAACGGAGGAATAAGGGTTACCTATCGCAGAATGTGCAACTGGCTAAAGGATTTCTAGAAACAGCACAGATACTTGTTAGCTCGAGTAGACGAGACGAACTATACATACAACTGGAACACTGCTGCCGGCTTGTCTTGACCAAGGCAGCCAAAATGGAACAAACAATGTTACAATAACGAGCGAAAATGCAGTGGATGAAAGGAGGTGACCAATGCTCCCGGGTATTCTTCCATAAGATTGCTCAAAGGAGATCGGCGAGGAGGATCTTACAGATCAATGATGATCATGGAGTCACCCATTCTAAACCAGAAGAAGTAATCATTGAGTTTGTCACATATTATCAGAACCTCCTAGGTGGCGAAAGACGACAAACTGTGATAGATCTTCGATTCCTCCAACCTTGGGCTCGACATGTATTGACTGTGGAAGAAGCTAGCTCTTTACTATTACCAATTACACCAGCAGATGTCAAACAGGCGGTTTTTGACATTGCAGAGGATAAGGCACCAGGTCCGGATGGGTATTCATCGGGCTTTTTCAAGGCTGCATGGCCTATAGTGGGGCAGGAGGTGACTATGGCTGTGATGGATTTCTTTAATACAGGCCGACTTCTAAAGCAGATCAATACCACCCTTTTGGCCCTTATACCAAAGGTACATGCCCCTATGACTGTCAGTGATTTCCGACCTATATCTTGCTGTAATGTGTTGTACAAAGTTATTGCAAAGATCATAGTCCAACGGTTAAGTGTGATACTAGACAAACTTATTAGTCCAGGGCAAGCGGCGTTTGTACCTAGAAGAAGCATTGGCGATAATATTATGCTGGCATAGGAGCTCTTTACGGGATACAACCAGTCCCGTTTACCACCCAGGTGTGCCTTAAAAGTGGACATTCGAAAAGCTTATGACACGGTGGAATGGGACTTTATGATTACAGTGATGGAGTTATTTGGGTTCCCTTCTACTTTCGTGAAGTGGATTGAGGTATATGTTACTACACCCGCATTTTCTGTTGCGCAGAATGGGAAACCTCATGGCTTCTTTCCGGGGGCTAGGGGACTTCGACAGGGTGACCCTGTATCGCCCTACCTATTTGTGCTTGTAATGGAGGCCCTACAACTAGGATTATTGCAACTGATTGACCAAGATGAGTTATTTTCCTTCCATTGAAAATGTGCCACAGCCAGAGTTTTTCAGTTGGGGTTTGCAGATGATGTATTGTTATTCTGCCATGCTGATATGGACTCAATTAGAGTCTTTAAGACAGGACTGGATCGGTTTGCTGAATGGTCGGGGCTCAGGCTGAATGAACATAAAAGCCACCTTATTATCTCATGATCAGCACAAGGATTGCATGAGGAGATGATGACAGTACTTGGTTTTCAAGAAGGGGCTTATCGATGAAGTATTTGGGAGTACCGCTTATATCTTCTCGATTAACTATCTCGGATTGTCGCCCTTTATTATTAAAAATAGATAAATGTATTGCTGATTGGGAGGGTATTTCTCTGTCTTATGCAGGTAGGGTACAAATTATCAAATCTGTACTCATGGCGCTGAGTTTATATTGGGCATCGACATTCATCCTACCGAAGAAAGTTATTAATGAAATTGAGAAACGGCTGCGAACTTTCCTGTGGAAGGGGACGACAACCAGTGGCTACCCCAAGGTTGCATGGAAAGATCTTTGTCGACCGAAGGATGAGGGAGGATTGGGATTCAAGGATATTTGTAGTCTGAATCGTGCATTAATGACAAAGAAACTCTGTGATGTAATCAGATGCGACAGGACCTCGATTTGGGTTGAATGGCTTTACCAGGGACGGTTACGAGACACTTCCATCTGGACAATTGGGGAACGGGGCGGCTCATGGGGATGGCAAAAAATTCTCCGATTATGAAATTTCCTCCGGACTACGGTGGACTACCAGATTTGTGACGGGAGGAGATTCTACTTGTGGCAGGACCCGTGGCATCACCTTGGTCCTCTAAACACCACATTCCCACGAGGACCAAGATTACTCGGTTTAGAGGAGTCATCTAGACTTAATGCGGTGATTCAAGGAGGAGATTGGCATTGGCCGCCCATTACAGACTTTGAATGCTTGGAAATCACACATACCTTACCTACTATACATGGAGGGGAGGACCGCATTATTTGGAGGTTCGAGCATGGGCAACCTACAACCCAGGCGCT
>NW_011628047.1:359886-361803 GCF_000512975.1 Sesamum indicum
ACTACTTTCGGGATCTCTCAAGATTCCACGACATCTATTCATCTTATGGCTTGCTATCCAATGCAAGTTGGCCACGACGGACAAACCATGGCTTGCCCATCTTGGCCCTTGTGCTTTATGCGACGAAGGAGCGACAGAAACACATGGACACCTATTCTTTCAGTGCAGATTTAGTCGACAGTGTCTCACAGCAATTCGGAGAGAGATACAGTTTTCATGGCCCAATGGTGACTGGCCTATGGACATTCGATGGGCTTCACGGAAATGGAGGGGTAAACACATTATCAATATGTCGTATCGTGCATTATTAGCAGCATGTGTTTACCACATTTGGAAGGAGAGAAATCTTAGACGATTTGAGCACACCGAGAGAACACCCAATACCATGGCACTAGTGATAGTCGATGACATCAGACAACGGATTCTCAGCATTTCATTACCTAGATTAGTCAGTACTCGAGCGAGCATGCATGCAAAGGTATGTTTCCGACAAACAATCCCATTGGAGCACTAGAATTAAAGTTAGGATGCAGATTTTTTGTCTTCTTGTGCAGAGTGATGTCATCTGTGACATCAGCAGGTGATGGTATCATGCTTGCCTCAGCAGTGATGTCAGCAGTATAGGTCATGCTTGCCTCAACAGTGATGTCATCAGCATAGGTCATGCCTGCATCATCGATGACTTCATCATCCTTGTCAACTTCCACCCTAGCATCCATCTCATCCTCCACGTCACACCCATGTGCCACGTCAGCCGTTTGTGTACAGTCACCAGATCTGACGGCCGGTTGCATCGCCGGAATTTCCATCGCCGGCGTTAGTGAAACTGATATTTTTCCGGCAAAAAAATGAGGCTTCTCAATCGCCGGCGCCTGTACGTCTGAACCAGTCCGTTTACTAGCCGTTTCCGACGTCATATTGCTCTTTCCCGACGGCAGAATACACCTCCATGCTTGGCGACGTGATGGCGCGCCTCCTCCATGTAACTCGACCACCGACCGCAGTGAAGGAGAGTTTCTGAAACTCATTCTCATCTGATTTTCAGATCTGTGAGGGCTGCAACTGTTTGTTCATCACCTTTGTCAATGACGATGTTGGCTAATCTCAGAAATTCGTCAAGACCGACAGATGAGGGGGGACTCGGATGAGGGGGGGGGGGGGGTCTCTCGGTGTGCTCGAATCGTCTAAGATTTCTCTTCTTCCCAATGTGATAAACACATGCAGCTAATAATTCACGATAGGACACATTGATAATGTGTTTACCCCTCCATTTCCGTGAAGCCCATCGAATGTCCATAAGCCAGTCACCATTGGGCCAAGAACACCGTATCCCTCTCCGAATTGCTGTGAGACACTGTCGACTAAATCTGCACTGAAAGAATAGGTGTCCATGTGTTTTTGTCGCTCCTTCGTCGCATAAAGCACAAGGGCCAAGATGGGCAAGCCATGGTTTGTCCGTCGTGGCCAACTTGCATTGGATAGCAAGCCATAAGATGAATAGATGTCGTGGAATCTTGAGAGATCCCGAAAGTAGTGAAAACCAGTTTACTTTCGGTCCTGGTGGGTCAAATAACCTATACAGCGCCTGGGTTGTAGGTTGCCCATGCTCGAACCTCCAAATAATGCGGTCCTCCCCTCCATGTATAGTAGGTAAGGTATGTGTGATTTCCAAGCATTCAAAGTCTGTAATGGGCGGCCAATGCCAATCTCCTCCTTGAATCACCGCACTAAGTCTAGATGACTCCTCTAAACCGACCAATCTTGGTTTTTTTTTTTTTGGTAAATGTAAATTTAATTAATAAAGAGTAATGGTACAGTACAACATGTGATCATCAAATGGTTTCTCCCTCAACCCAAGGGATACGCCATAATCTATACAATGCTCGTGTACTGACTGACGAAGTTAAATCAATGCTA
>NW_011628047.1:361834-362360 GCF_000512975.1 Sesamum indicum
CTCAACTCAACGTGGGTCCGCTCAGTGTGTTCAAATCTCCTCAAATTTCTCTCCCTCCATATGTGGTAGACACACGATGCAAGTAGTGTACGGTAAGCGCTATAAATAATGTGCTTACCTCTCCATTTCCGCGTCGCCCATTCAATATCTGTTGTCCAATCCCTGTTAGGCCAGTGAAAACGAATCCATCTGCGAATCTCTAAAAGGCATTGACGACTAAATCTGCATTGGAAGAATAAATGTGAATGAGATTCTGTAGCTCCCTCATCGCACAATATGCATACCCCCAGGTGAGATAGCCATGATTTGTCCGTGGTAGGTAGTTTGCCAAGGATTGCGAGCCATAAGATGAACGAATGACGAGGAATCTTCAAAGAGCCCGAAGTAGTGAAGACCATCCTACTTTCGGCTCGGGGGGATCAAATAATCGGTAGAGGGCCTGAGTAGTAGGTTTCCCTTCGTCACATCTCCACACCACCCGATCCTCACCTCCAAGAATAAGCGGTAGGTTATGTGTGATCTCCAA
>NW_011628047.1:362405-370323 GCF_000512975.1 Sesamum indicum
GCTGAAATCACCGAACTGAGTTTTGCAAATTCTTCAAGTCTAAGATGACGTGGACCACGAGGGAACCGCTCAACAAGTGGACCCAAGTGATGCCACGGGTCCTGCCAAACAAAGAATCTATCTCCATTTCCAATCTGATAATCCACGATAGAGCGAAGAAAAGGGTGGAGCCTGAGCATTTTCCGCCATCCCTAAGAACCTCCATGTTCACGGACAGTCCAAATTGATGTGTCCCGTAATCGGTCTTGGTAAAGCCATTGAACCCAGATGGATGTCCTGTCACACCGGATAACATCACATAATTTCTTGCTCATTAATGCGCGATTCAAGGTAGAGATGTCCTTGAACCCGAGTCCCCCCTCATCTGTCGGTCGACACACATCTTTCCAGGCTACCTTGGCGTAGCCACTAGACGTCGTACCCTTCCATAGGAAATTCCTCAACCTCTTCTCAATTTCATTGATAACTTTCTTAGGTAGTATGAATGCAGATACCCAGTATAAGCTCAATGTCGAAAGTACGAATTTGATGATTTGTACCTGCCCAGCATATGATAACAAAATCCCTTCCCATCCAGTAATGCGTGCATCAATTTTTGAAATAAGAGGCTGACAGTCATAGATAGACAGTCTAGAAGAGATTAAGGGGAGACCCAGATACCTCATCGGCAAATGCCCCTCTTGGAAGCCCAAAATCTCCAACATCTGATCTTTCAATTCTTGAGCCGAACGAGATATGATTAAGTGGCTTTTTTTAACATTCAGCCTAAGGCCCGACACCTCAGCAAACCAGTCCAATCCCTCCTTGAAGACTCTGATGGAGTCAAAGTCAGCTCGACAGAAAAGAAGTAGGTCATCTGCAAATCCCATATGGAAAACCTTGGAACTCTCACACTTACAATGATAGGTGAATTGCATGTCCTGCTCAATTCGTTGCAGGAATCCCAAATGTAAAGCTTCCATAACGAGGACAAACAGATAAGGCGATAGTGGGTCTCCCTGTCGTAATCCTCTCGCTCCAGTAAAGAACCCATGAAGTTTTCCATTGAGACCAATTGAGAATGATGTCGTGGAAATACACTCCTCGATCTACCTTGTGAACTTAGGTGGGAATCCGAACAACTGCAAAACTGCTAACAAGAAGTCCCACTCCACCGTATCATAGGCCTTCCTGATATCCACTTTAAGCGCGCATCTGGGAGGTAGGCGTATTTGGTTATAGCCCGAGAGTAGTTCCTGGGCTAACATAATGTTGTCCCCAATGCTTCTTCCCGGAATAAAAGCTGTCTGACAGGGGCTAATAATCTTGTCTAGCAAAACACTAAGACTCTGAACAAGTAGTTTCGCAATGATCTTGTATAAAACATTGCAGCATGAAATCGGTCTAAAATCATTAACCGAGTAATCTTGGTCCTCGTGGGAATGTGGTGTTTAGAGGACCTAGGTGATGCCACGGGTCCTGCCACAAGTAGAATCTCCTCCCGTCACCAATCTGGTAGTCCACCATAGTCCGGAGGAAATTTCGTAATCGGAGAATTTTTCGCCATCCCCATGAGCCGCCCCGTTCCCCAATTGTCCAGATGGAAGTGTCTCATAATCGTCCCTGGTAAAGCCATTCAACCCAAATCGAGGTCCTATCGCATCTGATTACATCACAGAGTTTCTTTGTCATTAATGCACGATTCAGACTACAAATATCCTTGAATCCCAATCCTCCCTCATCCTTCGGTCGACAAAGATCTTTCCATGCAACCTTGGGGTAGCCACTGGTTGTCGTCCCATTCCACAGGAAAGTTCGCAGCCGTTTCTCAATTTCATTAATAACTTTCTTCGGTAGGATGAGTGCCGGTGCCCAGTATAAACTCAGCGCCATGAGTACAGATTTGATAATTTGTACCCTACCTGCATAAGACAGAGAAAACCCTCCCAACCAGCAATATGTTTATCTATTTTTAATAATAAAGGGCGACAATCCGAGATAGTTAATCGAGAAGATATAAGCGGTACTCCCAAATACTTCATCGGTAAGACCCCTTCTTGAAAACCAAGTACTGTCATCATCTCCTCACGCAATCCTTGTGCTGATCGTGAGATATTAAAGTGGCTTTTATGTTCATTCAGCCTGAGCCCCGACCATTCAGCAAACCGATCCAGTCCTGTCTTAAAGACTCTAATTGAGTCCATATCAGCATGGCAGAATAACAATACATCATCTGCAAACCCCAACTGAAAAACTCTGGCTGTGGCACATTTCCAATGGAAGGAAAATAACTCATCTTGGTCAATCAGTTGCAATAATCCCAGTTGTAAGACCTCCATTACAAGCAGAAATAGGTAGGGCGATACAGGGTCACCCTGTCGAAGTCCCCTAGCCCCCGGAAAGAAGCCATGAGGTTTCCCATTCAGCGCAACAGAAAATGCGGGTGTAGTAACACATACCTCAATCCACTTCACGAAAGTAGAAGGGAACCCAAATAACTCCATCACAGCAATTATAAAGTCCCATTCCACCGTGTCATAAGCTTTCCGAATGTCCACTGGTAAGGTACACTTGGGTGGTAAATGGGACTGGTTGTATCCCGTAAATAGCTCCTGTGCCAGCATAATATTATCGCCAGTGCTTCTTCCAGGTACAAACGCCGCTTGCCCCGGACTAATAAGTTTGTCCAGTATCACACTTAACCGTTGGACTATGATCTTTGGGTCAAGTTTCGTGGAATTCTATGAACCTTCAATATTTAGCTGTTTTACACTGTTTATTAAAGCAAGTTCGTTTCCATTTTTACACTAACTTGTAGTTATTATTACGCTTAGCAAATTTACCACACAAATACATGGGTCTAGACCAACGTTTGGATCAAGTTTCATGGAATTCTATGAACGTTCAATATTTAGCTGTTTTGCACGGTTTATTAAAGCAAGTTCGTTTCCATTTTTACACTAACTTGTAATTATCATTACGCTTAGCAAATGTACCACACAAATACATGGGTCTAGACCAACATTTGGGTCAAGTTTCGTCGAATTCTATGAACGTTCAATATTTAGTTGTTTTGCACGATTTTATTAAAGCAAGTTCGTTTCCCTTTTACACTAACTTGTAGTTATTGTTACGCTTAACAAATTACCACACAAATGCATGGGACTAGTCCTACGTTTGGTTCCAGTTTCGTGGAATTCTGAGAACATTCAAAATTTAGCTGTTTTGCATGGTTTTATTAAAGCAAGTTCGTTTCCCTTATACACTAACTTGTATTTATTATTATGCTTTGCAAATTTACAACACAAATGCATGTGTGTAGACCAACTTTTGGGTCATGTTTCGTCGAATTCTAAGAATTTCACAATTTAGCTGTTTTTTTTTTGGGGAAATGCAAGTTTCATTAAAAAAAATAGGTAAAGAGTACAAAGTACAACAATCAAATGGTGGTACCCCCAACAGACCAAGGGATACGCCAAATTCTATAGAGTGTACATGTACTAATAGAACTAGAAAGATTAATACTAATTATCCTCTGTCTAACGTTTTCAATGATGCAAGTAGCTAATACAGCTTCCGGGGACAGGAGGTGACTTCGGCAGTACTGGACTTCTTTAGTACAGGCCGACTTTTGAAACAGATAAATACTACACTTTTGGCGCTCATACCAAAAGTACATTCCCCTATGACAGTTAGTGATTTTCGACCCATTGCATGTTGTAATGCGATTTATAAGATCATTGCAAAACTCATTATCCAAAGGTTGAGTGTGATAATGGACAAACTGATCAGCCCATGCCAAGCGGCTTTTGTGCCGGGATGAAGCAATGGAGATAACATCATGCTAGCACAGGAACTCTTTACGGGATATAACCAGACTCATCTACCTCCTAGATGTGCTCTGAAAGTTGACATCCGGAAGGCATATGACACAGTAGAGTGGGATTTCTTGATAGCAGTTATGGAGATATTTGGATTCCCTACTACTTTTGTGAAGTGGATCGAGGAGGAGTGTGTTGCCTTCATTCTCTTTTGGACTAAATGGGAAGCCCCATGAATTCTTTCGAGGAGCCAGAGGACTTCGACAGGGTGACCCTTTATCACCCTACCTATTTGTGCTTGCGATGGAAGTCCTACACTTGGGTTTACTACAGTTGATTGATCAGGAAGAGATATTTTCCTATCATTGGAAATGCGAGGCAGCCAGGATCTTTAAGTTGGGGTTTGCTGATGATGTGATACTATTTTGCCGTGCTGATATGGACTCTCTAAGAATCCTTAAAGCAGGTCTGGATCATTTTGCTGAATGGTCGGGTCTTAGACTGAACGTACAGAAAAGCCACTTGATTATATCTCGCTCAGCGCAAGCATTGAGTGAGGAGATGTTGGCACTACTCGGATTTCAAGAAGGGGTTCTTCCAATGAGGTATCTGGGGTTACCACTTATATCGTCTCGACTAACTATTGCAGATTGCCGTCCACTATTACTGAAGATTGACAAACGGATTGCTGGATGGGAAGGTACCACTATATCTTATGCTGGTAGAGTACAAATTATAAAATATGTACTTATATCACTAAGTCTTTATTGGGCATCGGCATTTATATTACCTAAGAAAGTTATTAATGAAATTGAGAAAAGGTTGCGAACTTTCTTGTGGAAGGGAACGACGAATAGTGGCTATGCCAAGGTTGCTTGGAAAGATATATGCCGACCTAAGGAGGAGGGAGGACTTGGATTCAAGGATATCAATACCTTGAACCATGCATTGATGACAAAAAAACTATGTGATGTCATTAGATGCGACAGGACATCGATTTGGGTTGAATGGCTGTACCAGGGACGCCTACAACACACCTCTATTTAGACGATTACGGACCATGGCGGCTCATGGGGATGGAGGAAAATACTTCGATTACGGATGTTTCTCCGAACCATGGTAGACTACCGTATTCGAGATGGGAGAAATTTCTTCTTGTGGCATGATCCATGGCACCATCTTGGCCCACTTTGTGACACCTTCCCACGAGGATCGAGGCTTCTTGGATTAGATGAGTCATCCAGACTAAGCACGGTGATTCATGAAGGAGTATGGCAGTGGCCCCTTGTCACGGATATTGAGTGTTTGGAGATCACACATGCTCTACCCTCTATTTTTGGAGGGGAAGATCGTATAATTTGGAGATTTGAGAATGATCGACCAACAACACAGGCTATTTATGAGTTATTTGACCCACCAGGACCGAAAGTAGGCTGGTCTTCACTACTTTCGGGATCACTCAAAATCCCACGTCACAAATTTATTCTATGGCTCGCCATCCAAGGCAAGTTGGCTACAACAGACAAACCATGGCTTGCTCACCTTGGACCATGTGTCCTATGCAATGAAGGACTGACAGAGACACATGCACATTTATTCTTCCAATGCAGATTTAGTCGAAGATGTCTCATGAAAATTCGAAGAACAATACGATTCTTATGGCCCAATAGAGAGTGGAAAGCTGATATTACATGGGCTTCACAGAGATGGAGGGGTAAACACATAATCAACATGTCTTATAGAGCACTACTTGCAGCATGTGTATACCACATTTGGAAGGAAAGAAACCTGAGACGATTCGATCACACCGAGAGGACACCTACTACCATAGCATTACCGATCATTGAGGACATTAGACAGCGAATCCATAGCATCTCCCTCTCTAGATCAGTCAGTACACGTGCTTTATTTAGATTATGGCGAATCCCTTGGCCTGTCGAGGGATAAACCATTTGGGAACCATATTGTTGTACTGTACCATTTTTACTCAATGAAACTTACTTTTACCGAAAAAAAAATAATACAGCTTCCGGCTGATGGGTGTGCTCAAATCGTCTCAAATTCGTCTCTCGCCATATATGGTATATGCATGCACCAAGTAATGCTCGATAAGCAACATTAACAATATGCTTCCCCCTCCACTTCCTCGATGCCCATTCCACGTCTCTTGTCCACTCACGATTGGGCCAAGCAAATTGGATATGATGTCGTATAGCTGCAAGGCATCGTCTGCTATATCGACATCGGAAGAACATGTGAGTGTGTGTCTCCGCTGCATCCTCGTCACAGAGAATACATCCCCCTAGATGCGTCATCCATGGTTTATCAGTTGTCGGTAGCTTCTCCTGAATTGCTAACCAAAGAATGAAGTTATGACGGGGAATCTTCAAAGAACCCGAAAGTAGTGAAGACCATCCTACTTTCGGTCCAGATGGACAGAAAAGTCTATAAAGGGATTGTGTAGTGGGTCGTCCCTCTGAAAACCGCCAGTTGATCCTGTCATCCCCTCCATGAATCTGGGGTAACATGTAGATAATCTCCATACATTCCAAATCGGTAATGAAGGGCCACTGCCATTGCCCCTCATTAATGACAACTTGTAGTTTGGCGGATTCATCAAGTCCTAAGAGGTATCTAGCAATAAGTGGGCCCAAGTGGTGCCACGGGTCCTTCCACAAGTAGAATGACCTCCCCTCTCCAATAAGAAACTCTGTCATAGGTAGTATAGAGCTGCGAAGTCGGAGCAGTTTTCGCCATCCCCATGATCCTCCCTTCTCATTAATTGTCCAAATAGAAGTGTTGTGCAATCATGCTGCTTCAACCATTCAACCCATATAGATGTTCGGTCACATCTAATAACATCACATAACTTCTTTGCTATTAACATCTTAGTGGGTGTATGCTTTGTAACGAGGAGGCATCCAATAAATGCTCATTGCTGAAAGTACAGATTTAATGATTTGTATACGTCCAGCATATGATAATGAAATTCTTTACCAGCCATTAATGCGAGCATCAATTTTCAATAGAAGTGGTTGACAATCGGATATAGATAATCTAGAAGACAGTAGAGGGAGACCCAAGTACCTCATTGGTAGTTGGCCCTCTTGGAAGCCCATAATTGTTAAAATCTGATCCTTCCAGGCTTGTGCCGATCGAGAGATAATGACATGACTTTTTTGTACATTCAGCCGAAGTCCCGACCATTCTGCAAATCGGTCCAACCCCCTCTTGAGGATCCTAAGTGAATTCAAGTCAGCTCTACAGAAAAGCAGGAGATCGTCTGCGAATCCCAACTGGAAGACTTTGGCCGGCTCACATTTCCAGTGATAAGAGAATTGCAAATCCTGCTCAATAAGTTGCAATAATCCCAAATGCAAGACTTCCATAACGAGAACAAAGAGATAGGGCGATAGAGGGTCTCCTGTCTTAATCCACATGCTCCTGCAAAGAAACCGTGAGGGTTTCCATTAAGACCAATCGAAAATGTCGCCGTCGTTACACACTCCTCAATCCACCTGGTGAACGTTTGGGGGAATCCAAATAGTTGCAAGACCGCAAGTAGGAAATCCCACTCTACAGTATCATATGCCTTCCTGATATCGACTTTTAGGGTACAACGAGGTGGAAGCCTCACCTGGTCGTATCCCGTGAGTAATTCCTGTGCCAACAAAATATTGTCCCCAATGCTACGCCCTAGGATAAACGCTCCCTGACAGGGACTAATAATCTTGTCCAGAACCACACTCAACCGCTAGACAAGTAATTTCGCAACATGTTGTACTGTACCATTACTCTTTATTAATAAAATTTACATTTACCCAAAAAAAGACAAGTAATTTCGCAATAATTTTGTATAACACATTACAGCATGAAATTGGCCTAAAATCACCAACAGTCATAGGAGTGTGTACCTTTGGGATTAGTGCCAAAAGTGTGGAGTTGACTTGTTTGAGTAGTTTACCGGTACCAAAGAATTCTAGTACCGCCTTTGTAACTTCCTGTCCCACCACTGGCCAGGCTGCTTTAAAGAATCCTGATGAGTATCCATCAGGTCCCGGGGCCTTGTCATCTGCAATGTCAAATACTGCTTGCTTCACATCATCCGGAGTAAACGC
>NW_011628047.1:370636-371243 GCF_000512975.1 Sesamum indicum
AGGCGGCAACAGTGTTCTAATAGTAGGAAGGCCTCATTCTGTCTATCTGAACTCACAAGCTGTTTGCCTCATCTAGAAAGCCTTTAGCTAATTGAATGTTTAGAGTCAAATCCCCCTTCTTCCTCCTTTGTTCTCTGAAGACCGGCTTCAATGCTTTAAGTTTACGTGTTACCGCAAACATAGGCACCCCAACGATTGTATTTTGCCAGATATTCTGCACACTGGGGATAAATTCAGGCGAGTGTGTGGTAGTTGTCAAATCGAAACATACCTCCTGTTTGATTTTGCCTGTCCCCATGCAGTAGAAGCGGCGAGTGGCTGTTTGATTTTGCCTGTCCCCATGCAGTAGAAGCGGCGAGTGGTCAGAAGTCCGCGGTAAAAGGCAATGACAACATGAGGAAGGGAACCTCGCAAGCCATCTATCATTAATAAGGTTTCGATCTAATCTCTTCCATAGACTCCGCGAGTTCGTGCTGCAGTTGTGCCAAGTATACCATTCCCCCTGCATAGGCAGGGGTATTAACCCGGCCTCCTGAATACCAACATTGAATTCTTCCATGGCCATCCTTATATCCCCAGAAGCTCGACACACCTCATTCATTTCTCG
>NW_011628047.1:371308-438608 GCF_000512975.1 Sesamum indicum
CGATCAATCATCTCAGAGGCACCATAAACAATAGTGATTATGAGGGATTCACTATCTGCCCTATGAGTGACACGACAGTGCATAAATTGGTTCCCCAAGTCAAGAATATGAACGTCCATAACATTATCATCCCATGCTACCCAAATACGGTTACCCACAGTTGCATAATCAACAAACCATTTCCAATGAGGAAGCAGACAAGACTGAATATGCATGACGTTGTTAATACACACACGAGTTTCTAAGATGCCCATAAAATCTAACCTATATACCGAGATAAGGTCCTTTAATGCGAGCTGATGGTCACTCTCAGCCCCCGGACATTCCACACCGCGAGATTCAACATGGATCACTACTAGAGGGGCTGCATGTGTTAGGACCCCTAGTGTTCTCTTCTGCGTCGTCCAGTGAGTTCAGAGCATCAAAAGGATTAAAAGTAACCACTTCCTTACCCTTCTCTTTCTGCAATGAGGTGTAGCGCTTATTCTATTTTGTACCTTCTTCTCCTTTCACTTTATCCTCCGCCTCAACCACGGTCTTATGTTTCTTTTCTCTCTCCTCGGGGGCTGGTGGAGGGGGGACATTGGCTTTTGGAACATACACTTTCACCGGGGGCTTTGTCTGTTTCTGAGGGTTGATCAACGAACACTCCTTCACCGAGTGACCCAACGTCATGCATCCTGTGCATTTAGGGGGAAGCCATTCATATTCAATATCAACATTGCATGGGGTTTCCCCACCATCTTCATCTGGCGTCATTATGATAATATGTTTTTCTATTTTCTGAGTAACATCAATCATCACGCATACACGAGCGAAGTCCAGTCTCGTGCATGCCCTTGTTATCGCATCAGGGTATAGTGGCTTACCCACACCGCTAGCTACAGTACTCAATCCTTCCGTCGTCTAGAATTCCAATGGAAGGTGTCGCAGTTTTATCCAGACAGGCACTTGAGTATGCTTCAACTTTCTCATAGTAGTACCCGGTTCCCACTTTTGCAATACGATTGGTTGTCCGTGAAATAGCCATGGCCCTCCTTCGATGACCTCCTCCATATCAATTTTCGTTTTAAATTGGAAGAAAAAGAAACCATTAGCCGTTGCTATGACCTCTCGTAGCGCTGGCCAAACCGAATGGGCAAACTCCTTTAAGTGGTGGTAGTACGGCTGCTTTCCCATAAAGTATCCCACCGCCGTAGATTTCCATCGTTTGGATCCGTCTCGCACAGTATCAAGTGATGGACGAACAACAACCTCCCCATTTTGCTTCGTTGGGGCAATGAAAGATAGCGTTTTTCGGGTCGAATTGTTGAAAGCATCAGCGATTTTGTCATTAACAATCCCGTTAGAACCAATGTGAAGCGGAATGTTCCCAATAAACAAAGGAGCGGGTGCCGATTTTTTAGCCAAATTACTGGTTTTTTCCCCCATAAAATTGATGATGTCAGCCCTAGGATTCATGACATCAGCAGTTGTGTATGCAGTGACATCATCAGATGTGTAAGCACTGACATCAGCCCTAGCATCATGTATGACATCAGCCCTTGCATCATGGATGACCTTAGCCCTTGCATCATAGATGACATCAGCCCTAGTAGGGCTGATGTCAGCCACCCTCTCTTTTTCCACCTCAGCATCCTCGTCACCAACCTCCGCCGCCACATCAGCTCCAGTCGTGTCCACATAGACGTCCACGTCCTCTTTCCGCCACACGTCACCGGTCGCCGGCGAAGGCTCCGTCCACTCACCCAGCTGCCGGAAAAGCGCGCCAGGGATTCTAGCAGCTGCAGACTCGTTCCCAGCAGCTTTCCGACCACCAAGAATGGCCGGACGACAAGAGAAGTGTCCGTTTCCGCCAGTCGCCGTCGTAGGAACACGAACAGTCACTGTCGCAGGGAGCGGGAGCGTCGCCGTTGCCTTGCCACCATTTTTTACCGTTGTGTGCTCTGGATCTGGTGGGATAAGGCAGCGCACAGCCTTGCGAAGGCCACCGGTCGCTGGTCGGTCGCGGCCGCGCTCCACCGTCTTCGTTTGCCGCGGCTTGGCATCGTCTCCAAAAAGCATTTGCCATCGGGTTTTAAGCTCGTTCAGAGCAGCCATGGCTGCCTCATCTCCATGGTCAATGACACGGTTGGCAAGATTCAGAAATTCGTGCAGATTGAACGAAGAAGACGACGATCCGCCATGGACGCCTTTCAAGCTTGCGTCGCCTCCAACGGTCGGATCTGAAATCGCGGTTTCAGCTCCCAAACTCCCTCTCTTCTCCGTCGAACGCCCATCTAAGCCCAAAGGAACACTTAGTCTACCCTCAGTCGGCGGAAAAGCGGCCGTTGCAGCCGGCGGTGAAGGTCCCGACTTCTCGTCTTCAACACGCGCAGCTGGGTTTTCCCTTCGTCCATGGTTGTTCTTCTTTCGCCGGCCGGTCACTGTTCCGTCTCTGTCGCAATCCGCCGGAGCCTCGCCGGCAGTCTCCCCGTCGCCGGCCGGAAGTGAGGAAGATGAAGAATGAGATTTTGGGGGGTCCATTTTTTAGAGAGAATTTTTTAGTGAGAGAATTTTTGCAGCAGCACCATTGTGTTTCCCCTCCCACAATTTAGCTATTTTGCACGGTTTTATTAAAGCAAGTTCTTTTTCCTTTTACACTAACTTGTTGTTATTATTACGCTTCGCAAATTTATCACACAAATGCATGGGTCTAGCCCAACGTTTGGGTCAAGTTTCGTGGAATTCTGAGAACGTTCAAAATTTAGTTGTTTTGCTCGGTTTTATCAAAGCAAGTTTGTTTTCCTGTTACACTAACTTGTAGTTATTATTACTCTTTGCAACTTTACCACACAAATGCATGAGTTTAGACGTACGTTAGGATCAAGTTTCGTGGAATTCTGAGAACGTTCAAAATTTAATTATTTTGCACGGCTTTATTACAGCAATTCCCGTTTACCCTAACTTATAGTTATTATTATTTTTTTTGGGTAAATGTAATTTTAATTAAGTAAATATGATACAGTACAACAATGTGGTTATAAGCTGGTTTCTCTCTCGACAGGCCAAGGGATACGTCACAGTTTATATAAAGCTCGTGTACTGACTGATCTAGGTAGAGAGATACTAAGAATCAGCTGCCTGATATCCTCAACAATCAATAAAGCCATGGTGCTAGGTGTCCTTTCGGTGTGCTCACATCTCAAGTTTATCTCCCTCCAAACATGGTAAACAGATGATGCTAATAGTGCTCGATAAGATATGTTAACAATGTGCTTACCTCTCCATCTTTGGGAAGCCCGTTCAATATCCATTATCCAGTCTCTATTGGGCCAAGAATATCGTACCATTCTCCGGAATGCTGTAAGACACTGTCGACTAAATCTGCACTAAAATAATAAGTTGCCATGTGTCGCTGTCGCTCCCTCATTACATAGAATACATGACCAAGGTGTGCTAACCATAGTTTGTCCGTCGTAGCCAATTTGCCAAGAATAGCAAGCCATAAGATGAACAAATGACGTGGAATCTTCAGATATCCTGAAAGTAGTGAAGACCAACCTACTTTCGGTCCTGGGGGATCAAAAAGCCTGTATAGAGCCTGAGTTGTGGGTTGTCCCTGATCAAATCTCCAAATAATGCGGTCCTCCCCTCCATAGATGGTGGGTAAACCATGTGTGATCTCCAGACACTCAAAATCTGTGATAGGAGGCCACTGCCACTCTCCTTCACTAATCACCGTGCTTAGTCTGGCTGATTCCTCATTCCGAGTAGACTCGGTCCCTGTGGAAATGTCACACTAAGCGGTCCGAGATAATGCCACGGATCTTGCCAAAGGTAAAATGTTCTCCCATCGCCGATCTGATAGTCCACCATAGGACTGAGGAAAACTCGTAGATGTAGAATTTTCCGCCAACCCCATGAGCCTCCTTGCTCCCTAATCGTCCAAATGGAGGTGTCTCGTAACCGACCCTGGTAAAGCCATTCAACCCTAATTGAGGTCCTATCGCACCTGATGATATCACAGTGTTTCTTTGTCATTAATGCACGATTCAAGATAGCAATATCCTTGAATCCTAGTCCTCCCTCATCCTTCGGTCGGCATAGATCTTTTCATGCTACCTTCGCATAACCACTGTTTGTTGTCCCCTTCCACAAGAAAGTTCGCAGTCTCTTCTCAATTTTGTTAGTAACTTTCTTTGGCAGGATGAACGCCGATGACCAATATAAACTCAGCGACAAGAGTACAGATTTAATAATCTGCACCCTACCAGCATAAGAAAGAGCCATACCCTCCCAACCCGCAATGCGTTTATAAATTTTCAACAATAATGGGCTACAATCAGCAACTGTTAATCGAGAAGATAAAAGAGGTAGCCCAAATACCTCATCGGTAAGACTCCCTCTTGAAACCCGAGCCTCAACCATTCAGCGCGTTCAGCCTGAGCCCCGACCATTCAGCAAAGTGATCCAATCCTATCGTAAAAGACTCCAATAGAGTTCATATCAGCACGAAAGAATAACAACAAATCATCAGCAAATCCCAACTGAAAAATCCTGGCTGCATCACACTTCCAATGAAAGGAAAATAATTGCCCTCTTATTACTAGATTCCCACGTGGACCAAGACTCTTGGGACTTGATGAATCCGCCAAACTTCAAGTAGTTATTGATGAGGGGCAATGGCAGTGGCCTTTTATTACTGATTTGGAATGTATGGAGATCATTTACACACTACGTCAGATTCATGGAGGTGATGACAGGATCAACTGGAGATTCTCAGAGGGACAACCCACTACACAATCTCTATACAGACTTTTCAGACCACCTGGACCGAAAGTAGGTTGGTATTCACTACTCTCGAGTTCATTGAAGATTCCACGACATAACTTTATTCTCTAGTTAGCTATTCAGGAGAAATTACCTACAACAAACAAACCATGGATGAGTCATCTAGGCGGATGTATCCTTTGTGATGAGGGTAATGCGGAGACACACACACATATGTTCTTCCGATGCCGATATAGCAGACGATGCCTTGCAGCAGTACAACAACAAGTTCGATTTTCTTGGCCCAATCGTGAGTGGGCAAGAGATGTGGAATGGGCATCGAAGAAATGGAGGGGGAAGCATATTGTTAATATAGCTTATCGAGCCTTACTTGGTGCATGCATATACCATATTTGGCGAGAGAGAAACCTAAGGCGATTTGAACACACCGAGAGAACACCGAGCACCTTGAGTATCTTGATAGCTGATGACGTCAGATAGAGGATCCTTAGGGTTAGCTTAGCTAAGTCAATCAGTACACGTGCATTATATAGACTTTGGCGTATCCCTTGGCCTGTCGAGGGAGACACCAATTGACGATCATCTTGTTGTACTGTATTATTTTACTTAATGAAACTTACATTTACCCAAAAAAGGAAAATAATTCATCCTGGTCAATCAACTGTAGGAAGCCCAAGTGTAGGAGTTCCATCACAAGCACGAACAAGTACGGTGATAGAGTATCACCCTGCCGAAGCCCTTTGGCCCCCGTAAAGAAGCCATGAGGTCTCCCATTAAGCCCAACAAAAAACGAGGGTGTTGTGACACACTCCTCAATCCATTTCACGAATGTATGAGGGAACCCAAATAACTCCATCACAGCAATCTGGAAGTCCCACTCCACCGTGTCATATGCCTTCCGAATGTCCACTTTTAAAGCACACCGGGGTGGTAGACCGGCCTGGTTATATCCCGTAAACAGTTCCTGCGCCAACATAATATTGTCTCCTATGCTTCGTCCGGGCACAAACGCCGCTTGGCACGGACTAATAAGTTTGTCCAGTATCACACTCAAACATTGGACAAAGAGCTTGGCAATAATCTTGTACAGTACATTGCAGCAAGATATAGGACGAAAATCACCAACATTCATAGGGCAATGTACCTTGGGTATGAGCGCCAAAAGTGTAGTATTTATCTGCTTCAGAATTCAGCCCGTATTAAAGAAATCCAATCCTGCCGAAGACACCTCCTGCCCTACTATCGGCCATGCAGCTTTGAAAAATCCCGATGAATACCCGTCCGGCCCAGGTGCCTTATCTTCAGCAATGTAAAAAATCGCCTACTTGACATCTGTATGTGTGAATGGCAAGACTAAGGAGTTGACATCATCTTCACTCAATATATGTCTAGCCCATGGTCGCAGGAATCGAAGATCTATCATGTCTCTTCATCGTTCCCCACCAAGTAAATTTTGGTAGTACGTGACAAACTCATTAATTACTGCTCCTAGATCTGTGTGACTGGCTCCATGATCATCATTGATTTGTAAGATTCTCTTCACTGATCTCCTTTGAGCAATCTTACGAAAGAATACTTGGGAGCACCGGTCACCCCCCTTCATCCACTGCATTTTTGATCTCGGTTGAAGCATAACCTGTTCAAGTTTAGCTGCTTTAGCTAGCACTAACCGGCAACAGTGTTCCAATTGTAAGAATAGTTCATCCCGCCTGTTTGAACTAACAAGCAATTGCGCCATCTCAAGAAACCCTTTAGCTAACTGGACATTGTGTGATAAGTCTCCCTTGTTCCTCCTCTGCTCTCTGAACATCGGTTTTAGTGCTTTTAGTTTCCTTGTTACCGCATACATAGGTACTCCTATGATGTGATGCTGCCAGACCTGCTGCACACTCAGAATAAACTCTGGTGATAGGGCGAGGTAATTATCGAATCGAAACATACCTCCTAGTTGTTGTTGTCTATCCCCGCATAATACCATTGGAGAGTGGTCTGAAGTGCGTGGTGTGAGACAACAATAATATGATGTCGGGAACCGAGCTATCCATCTATCATTGATCAGCATGCGATCCAGTCTTTTCCAGAGGTTTCGTGGCCCGGCACTGCAATTGTGCCATGTGTACCATTCTCCCTGCATGGGTAATGATAATAATCCTGTATTCTGGATGCAAGTATTAAAATCTTCCATGGCCATTCGAATATCTCCTGATACACCACAGATTTCACTAAGGTCGCGCACTGCATTGAAATCCCCTCCAACAAGCCACGGGATATCAATACACTGCATAGCAATAGTCTCCATGGAACCCCATACCTCCCTCCTCTCTACCATCTCATTAGCCCCATAAATAACTGTAATAGCAATGGACTCATGAAGTGCACGAATATTAATATGACAGTGAATAAATTGTGTGCCACATTCAACTACATCAACATCAATAAAATTTCCATCCCACGCTATCCAAATCCGATTACCAGACGATCCATAATCCACAAACCATTTCCATTGAGGGAGTAAAAAGGCCTGAATATGAGATAAGTTATTGATACAAATACGAGTTTCGAGGAGACCAAGAAATTGTAACCTGAACTCAGCAATGATGTCTTTAACTGCCAGCTGATGGTCTCGTTTGTTCAGGCCACGTACATTCCATATTGCTGCATTCAACATGGGTCATCAGGTATGGGGTTACTTTGCTTAGGACCCCTGATCGATTCATCTGTATCTGGCTGTTGATGTAAGGCATCAAAAGTGTTATAGATGATAATTGCCTTACCTCTCTCCTCACGACTTGGGCCTGCAACAACTATAGGAGATTCACGACCCTTTCTTTGTTTTTCCACCTCTCGAGGTGGTGGGTGTGGAGGCATATCCCGGTCAGGCATAGGAGGTGGTCGAGGTGGTCCCGTTTTAGGCATGTAAACTGAAACCGGAGTCCTAACTGGTTTGGATGACTTTTTGAGAGTACAATCTTTGGCCGAGTGTCCTAGTGTCATACAACTGGTGCATTTGGGAGGTAACCACTAGTATTCCACATCAACTATGCATGGTGTTTCACCTCCTTCCTCATCAGGTGTCATGATTACAATCTGCCTCGATAATTTTGAGTTCATATCTAGCATCATACATACACGAGCGAAATCCAGTCTCGTGCATGCTCTCGTAATCGCATCTGGGTATAGTGGTTTACCAATACCACTGGCCACTATACTGAGTCCCTCCTCTGTCCTTCAAGTGCCTCAACTTGATCCATACGGGACCTGTGTATGGTTAAGTTTTCTCATCACCATCCCCAGTTCCCATTTCTGTAATACTATATGTTGTCCTTTGAACAACCATGGCTCCCCTTCAATGACTTCCTCCATGTATGCAACTGTCTAGAATTGGAAAAAGAAAAAGCCGTTCATCGTGGCAGTGACCTCCCGTAGACTTGGCCATACTGACAAGGCATACTCTTTCACATGATGGAAGCATGGCCTTTTCCCAAGAAAATAACCAACCGCAGTAGTTTTCCATCTAGTAGATCCATTGCGAATAGTATTTAGTGTGGGTTTCACAACAACTTCCCCATTTTGTATTGTAGGTGCAACATATGAGAGCGTTTTTCGAGTAGAATTATTGAAAGCATGTGCGATCTTGTCCTCTCCTGTTGGATTCGGGCAGGTGTGTAGTGGAATATTTCCAACGAACAATCTAGTAGGAATACTTGAAGGAATCTGAGAAATCGAACTATTATGTGCTACGTCATCATTAATAGTACATGCCACTTTAACTGATGATGCTGAAATGATGTCAGCTGCTGACACAGGGATGATGTCAGTTGCAGCCACAGAGATGACATCAGCAGAAGCAGGGCTGACATCATCAGAAGCAGGGCTGATGTCAGTGGAGCGGGGCTGACGTCAGCAAGAGCGGGCTTGACGTCAGCAGAAGCATGGCTGTCTTCAGCGTTGCTGCCATGTGCCACCTCAGTTGCCACGTCTCCAGTCACATCCATGTCATCCATCCCTTCCAACCGTCCGGCCTTCATCTCCCCAGATTCCGGCAACCCAACAAAAATAGAAAAATGCTGCGCAGATTTGTTGTTTCCTCCATGATATCCGATCATCTTCTCCGGTTGGGGCAACGACTTTAAGCATCTAATCCCCGCACTAGCTCTGGTTCTTTAGTCTGCGCCATTGACGCCGGAAAACAACGATTGGCTGCTTCCCTTCCAAATCGCGAAACCCATTTGATTTTCAACTCCTCCAATGCCTTCATGGATTTTCGTCTCCAGTGTCCAAAACAGTGTTAGCAAGGTGTAAAAACTCATAAAAATTAAAAGGGCTTGAAGCCCGTCCTCCATTGTTGCCGGTGGAAGGTGCGCCGCCAAGCCCTAATTTTGGTCGGCGCACCATATCATCAATATTTGGCCCCAAGTTTCCTCCTTTCTCTGTCATATGGATGTGATCTACTCTTGCAGAGGTGTTACTGTCAGGATTTCGCGAAGAAACGCCAGAATTCGCTTCATCTTCCTCAATCAGATTTTGTGCAGAAAACCCTAGTTTAGGCGGCGCGAAGGAACTCGTCTTTTCAATGGCGAGAATGATATCTGTATGAATTCTTGTGGCTTCCTCAACATTTGCACTAATCAGTCCATCATCTTCTTCCTCCAAACCGGCGTTATTCACCAGCATCTTCTCAAATCCCGCCGGCGACCTTTCATATTCTATGTGAGTCGTTTCATATTCTGCCGGAAAAATCAGGTTCTCTTCATCCGAAAAAACATCACGGCCTCCCTAGTTGTCGACGTCATCTTCGCCGACCGGAACTCCACCATCATCTCCGACCAAGTGTCTAGAAGCTAGACTTTTATTGTGTGAAAGTGAAGGTGTGCGAGTGTGTGAGAATAGAGAGGATTTAGAGAGTCCATTTTTTAGAGAGACAAATTTTGCATCTGTAATTCTATTCACACCTTTTTTTCCAGTAACTTGTGGTTATTATTACGCTTAGCAAATTTACCACACAAATACATGGGTCTAGACCAACGTTTCAGTCAAGTTTTGTGGAATTCTATGAACCTTCAATATTTAGCTGTTTTATACGGTTCATTAAAGCAAGTTCGTTTTCATTTTTACACTAACTTGTAGTTATTATTACGCTTACCAAATTTACCACACAAATACATGGGTTAAGACCAACGTTTGGGTCAAGTTTCGTGGAATTCTATGAACCTTCAGCATTAGCTGTTTTACATGGTTTATTAAAGCAAGTTCGTTTCTATTTTTATACTAACTTGTAGTTATTATTACGCTTAGCAAATTTACCACACAAGTAGATGGGTCTAGACCAACGTTTGGGTCAAGTTTCGTGGAATTCTATGAACGTTCAATATTTAGTTGTTTTGCACAGTTTATAAAAGAAAGTTCGTTTCCATTTTTACACTAACTTGTATTATCATTACACTTAGCAAATGTACCACACAAACACATGGCTCCAGACCAATGTTTGGGTCAAGTTTCGTGGAATTCTATAAACGTTCAATAATTAGATGTTTTGCACGATTTTATTAATGCAACGTTTTCCTTTTACACTAACTTGTAATTATTGTTACGCTTAGCAAACTACCAGACAAATGCATGGGACTAGACCTACGTTTGGTTCCAGTTTCGTGGAATTTTGAGAACATTCAAAATTTAGCTGTTTTGCATTGTTTTATTAAAGCAAGTTCGTTTCCCTTATACACTAACTTGTATTTATTATTAAGCTTTGCAAATTTACAACACAAATGCATGGGTGTAGACCAATACACTAACTTGTATTTATTATTAAGCTTTGCAAATTTACAACACAAATGCATGGGTGTAGACCAACGTTTTGGTCAAGTTTCGTCGAATTCTAAGAACGTTCAAAATTTAGCTGTTTTGCACGGTTTTATTAAAGCTAGTTCTTTTTCCTTTTACACTAACTTGTTGTTATTATTACGCTTAGCAAATTTAGCACACAAATGCATGGGTCTACACCTATGTTGGGGTCAAGTTTCGTGGAATTCGATACCTTAGAGCTAAGATGCAGTGGATGAAAGATGGTGACCAATGTTCCCGGGTTTTCTTTCGTAAGATCGCTCAGAGACGAGTAATGAGGAGAATCTTGCAGATCAATGATGAGAACGGTACCACACACACGGATCAAGGAGAGGTCGCCCATGAGTTTGTCTCATACTTTCAGAACCTTTTAGGAGGTACCAGACGACAGTTCACAGTGGATATTCGATACCTTAGACCATGGGCGAGGCACTGTATTACTGATGAGGAAGCTAGCCACTTACTGCTACCATTCTCACCGGATGATGTGAAGCAAGCAGTGTTTGATATCGCTGAAGACAAAGCGCCGGGACCTGATGGTTACTCGTCAGGTTTTTCAAGGCGGCTTGGCCTGTGGGGGAAGAAGTAACGAGGGCGGTTCTGGACTTCTTTACTACCGGAAAACTACTAAAACAGATCAACTCCACGATTTTGACTCTAATACCAAAGGTACACACTCCTATGTCGGTTAATGATTTTAGACCGATTTCATGCTGCAATGTTTGATACAAGATCATTGCAAAACTACTTGTTCAAAGACTGAGTAGCTTGCTAGACAAGATTATTAGCCCCTGTCAAACAGCTTTTATTCCGGGAAGAAGCATTGGTGACAACATTATGCTAGCCTAGAAACTATTCTAAGGCTATAACCAGATTCGCCTACCTCCCAGATGCGCGCTTAAAGTGGATATCAGAAAGGCCTATGATACGGTGGAATGGGTCTTCTTGTTAGCAGTTTTGCAGTTATTCGGATTCCCAACTAAATTCACAAGGTGGATCGAGGAGTGTGTTTCCACGACATCATTCTCAATTGGTCTCAATGGAAAACCTCATGGGTTCTTTACTGGAGCAAGAGGATTACGACAGGGAGACCCACTATCTCCTTACCTGTTTATTCTCGTTATGGAAGCTTTACATTTGGGATTCCTGCAACGAATTGAGCAGGACATTCAATTCACCTATCATTTGAAGTGTGAGAGTTCCAAGGTTTTTCAGTTGGGATTTGCAGACGACCTACTACTTTTCTGCAGAGCTGACTTTGACTCCATTAGAGTATTCAAGGAGGGATTGGAATGGTTTGCGGAGTTGTCGGGCCTTTGGCTGAATGTTCAAAAAAGCCACTTAATCATCTCCCGTTCGGCTCAAGAATTGAAAGATCAGATGTTGGAGATTTTGGGATTCCAAGAGGGGCACCTACCAATGAGGTATCTTGGTCTCCCCTTAATCTCTTCTAGACTGTCTATCTCTGACTGTCAACCTCTTATTTCAAAAATTGATGCACGCATTACTGGATGGGAAGGGATATCGTTATCATATGCTAGGCGAGTACAAATCATCAAACCCGTGCTTTCGACATTAAGTTTATACTGGGGATCTGCATTCATATTACCTAAGAAAGTTATCAAGAAAATTGAGAAGAGGTTGAGGAATTTCCTATGGAAGGGTACAACGTCTAGAGGCTACGCAAAGGTAGCCTGGAAAGATGTGTGTCGGCCAGCAGATGAGGGGGGACTTGGGTTCAAGGACATCTCTACATTGAATCGCGCATTAATGAGCAAGAAATTATGTGATATTATCCAGTGTGACAGGACATCAATTTGGGTCCAATGGCTTTACCAAGACCGGTTACGGGACACATCAATTTGGACTGTCCGTGAACATGGAGGTTCTTGGGGATGGCGGAAAATACTCAGGCTCCGTCCTTTTCTTCGCTCTATCGTGGATTACGCGGAAACTTCGCAGTCGGCGAAGAGAGTTGCTGGAAATCTCATCCGGTGATCTGAGACAGTTCAAACGCGTTTTTTGATGGCATTGCCGGTGAGAGACGTGGATGGCGGCAGTGAGGTGGCAGCAGGAGAGTGGCAATGGCCTACCATCACGGACTTCGAATGTTTGGAGATCACACATAACCTACCACTTATTCTTGGAGGTGAGGATCGGGTGATATGGAGATGCGACGAAGGGCAACCTACTACTCAGACACTATATCGATTATTTGATCCCCCTGAGCTGAAACTAGGATGGTCTTCACTACTTTCGGGCTCCTTGAAGATTCCTCGTCATTCATTCATCTTATAGCTCGCAATCCTCGGCAAACTACCTACCACGGACAAATCATGGCTATCCCACCTGGGGGTATGCATATTGTGCAATGAGAGAGCTACGGAATCTCATTCACATTTATTCTTTCGATGCAGATTTAGTCGTCAGTGCCTCTCTGAGATTCGCAGATGGATTCGTTTTCACTGGCCCAACAGGGATTGGGCAACAGATATTGAATGGGCGACGCGGAAATGGAGAGGTAAGCACATTATTAATAGCGCTTACCGTACGTTACTTGCATCGTGTGTCTACCACATATGGAGGGAAAGAAACTTGAGGAGATTTGAATACACTGAGCGGACACCGGCCACTTTAAGTATCCTAATCGTAGATGACGTCAGGCAGAGGATTCTTAGTGTTGATTTAGCTTCGTCAGTCAGTACACGAGCATTGTATAGATTATGGCGTATCCCTTGGATTGAGGGAGAAACCATTTGATGATCACATGTTGTACTATACCATTACTCTTTATTAATGAAATTTACATTTACCAAAAAAAAAAAAAGTTTCATGGAATTCTAAGAACATTCAAAATTAAGCTGTTTTGCTCGGTTTTATTAAATCAAGTTCGTTTCCCTGTTACACTAACCTGTAGTTATTATTACTCTTTGCAAATTACCGCACAAATGCATGAGTTTAGACCTACGTTTGGGTCAAGTTTAGTGGAATTCTGAGAACGTTCAAAATTTAGTTATTTTGCACGGCTTTATTACAGTAAATTCATTTCCAATTTACACTAACTTGTAGTTATTATTACGCTTAGCAAATTTACCACAGAAATACATGGGTCTAGACCAACGTTTCGGTCAAGTTTCGTGGAATTCTATGAACCTTCAATATTTAGCTGTTTTACACGGTTTATTAAAGCAAGTTCGTTTCCATTTTTACACTTACTTGTAGTTATTATTACGCTTAGCAAATTTACCACACAAATACATGGGTCCAGACCAACGTTTGGATCAAGTTTCGTGGAATTCTATGAACGTTCAATATTTAGCTGTTTTGCACGGGTTAATAAAGCAAGTTCGTTTCCATTTTCACAACGCTTAGCAAATGTACAACACAAATACATGGGTACACACCAACGTTTGGTCAAGTTCCGTAGAATTCTATGAACGTTCAATATTCAGTTGTTTTGCACGATTTTATTAAAGCAAGTTCGTTTCACTTTTACACTAACTTGTAGTTATTGTTCACATAGCAAATTTACCACACAAATGCATGGGACTAGACCAAAGTTTGGTTCCGGTTTCGTGGAATTCGGAGAACATTCAAAATTTAGCTGTTTTGCATGATTTTATTAAAGCAAGTTCGTTTCCCTTATACACTAACTTGTATTTATTATTACG
Source organism: Sesamum indicum (assembly GCF_000512975.1). NCBI lineage: Eukaryota > Viridiplantae > Streptophyta > Magnoliopsida > Lamiales > Pedaliaceae > Sesamum > Sesamum indicum. Next base: position 385,594 of record NW_011628047.1, read on the forward strand.
CTTTGCAAATTTACTACACGAATCCATGGGTGTAGACCACCGAGTTCAAGTTTTGTCGAATTCAAAATTTAGCTGTTTTGCACGGTTTTATTAAAGCAAGTTCTTTTTCCTTTTACACTAACTTTGTTGCTATTATTATGCTTAGTAAATTTACCACACAAATACAGGGGTCTTGACCTACCTCTCGGTCAAGTTTCGTGGAATTCTGAGAACGTTAAAAAATTAGCTGTTTTGCTCGGTTTTATGAAAGCTAGTTCATTTTCCTTTTACACTAGCTTGTAGTTATTATTAAAATTTGCAAATTTACCACATAAATGCATGAATTTAAACCTACGTTTGGGTCAAGTTTCATGGAATTCTGAGAACGTTCAAAATTTAGCTGTTTTGCACGGCATTATTAAAGAAAATTCGACCCTGTTTACACTATCTTGTAGTTATTATTACGTTTAGCAAATTTACTACAAATATATGGGTCTAGACCAACGTTTGGGTCAATTTTCGTGGAATTCTATAAACGTTCAATATTTAGCTGTTTTGCACGGTTTATTAAAGCAAGTTCGTTTCCCTTTTACACTAACTTGTAGTTATTATTACGCTTAGCAGATTTACCACAAAATTGCATGGGTCCAAAACTACATTTGGGTCAAGTTTCGTAGAATTCTGATAACGTTCAAAAGTAAGCTGTTTTGCACGGTTTTGTTAAAGCAAGTTCATTTTCCTTTTACACTAACTTGTAGTTATTATTACGCTTAATAAATTTACCACACAAATGCATGGGTTTATTCCTACGTTTGGGTCAAGTTTCGTGGAATTCTGAGAACGTTCAAAATTTAGCTTTTTTGCACAGTTTTATTAAAGGAACTTCGTTTCCTTTTTACACTAACTTGTAGTTATTATTACGCTTAGCAAATTTACTAAACAAATGCGTGGGTCTATATCTACGTTTGGGTCAAGTTTCATGGAATTCTGAGAACGTTCAAAATTAAGCTGTTTTGCACGGTTTTATTAAAGCAAGTTCATTTCCCTTTTTACACTAACTTGTAGTTATTATTACACTTAGCAAATTTACCACAGAAATGCATGGGTCTAGACCTTCCTTTGGTTCGAGTTTCGTGGAATTCTTACAACGTTCAAAATTTAGTTATTTTGCATGGTTTTTGTAAAGCAAGTTCGTTTCTCTTATACACTAACTTGTATTTATTATTAAGCTTTGCAAATTTACAACACAAATGCATGGGTGTAGACCAACGTTTGGGGTCAAGTTTCATCGAATTCTAAGAACGTTCAAAATTTAGCTGTTTTGCACGGTTTTATTAAAGCAAGTATTTTTTCCTTTTACACTAACTTGTTTTTAGAACTACGCTTCGCAAATTTACCACACACATGCATGGGTACCTACGTTTGGGTCAAGTTTCATGGAATTCTGACAACCCTCAAAATTTAGCTGTTTTGCTCGGTTTTATTAAAGTAAGTTCATTTCCCTTTTACACTAGCTTGTAGTCATTATAACGCTTTGCAAATTTATCACACAAATGCATGAATTTAGACCTACGTTTGGGTCAAGTTTCGTGGAATTCTGAGAACGTTCAAAATTTAGCTGTTTTGCACGGCTTTATTACAACAAATTCGTTTCCCGTTTACACTAACTTGTAGTTATTATTACGCTTAGCAAATTTACCACACAAATACATGGGTCTAGACCAACGTTTCGGTCAAGTTTCGTAGAATACTATGAACCTTCAATATTTAGCTGTTTTACACGGTTTATTAAAGCAAGTTTTTTTTTGGGTAAATGTAAGTTTCATTAAAAAAAATTGGTAAAAAGTACAAAGTACAACAATCAAATGGTGGTACCCCCAACAGACCAAGGGATACGCCAAAGTCTGTAGAGTGCACATGTACTAATAGAGCTGGAAAGATTAATACTAATTATCCTCTGTCTAACGTCTTCTATGATGAAAGTAGCTGATACAGCTTCCGGCCGATGGGTGTGCTCAAATCGTCTCAAATTCCTCTCTCGCCATATATGGAATATGCATGCACCAAGTAATGCTCGATAAGCAACATTAACAATATGCTTCCCCCTCCACTTCCTCGATGCCCATTCCACGTCTCTTGTCCACTCACAATTGGGCCAAGTAAATCGGATATGATGTCGTATAGCTGCAAGGCATCCTCTGCTATATCGACATCGGAAGAACATGTGAGTGTGTGTCTCCGCTGCACCCTCGTCACAGAGAATATATTCCCCTAGATGCGTCATCCATGGTTTATCAGTTGTCTGTAGCTTCTCCTGAACTGCTAACCAAAGAATGAAGTTATGACGGGGAATCTTCAAAGAACCCGAAAGTAGTCAAAGAATGAAGTTATGACGGGGAATCTTCAAAGAACCCGAAAGTAGTGAAGACCATCCTACTTTCGGTCCTGGTGGATAGAAAAGTCTATATAGGGATTGTGTAGTGGGCCGTCCCTCTGAAAACTGCCAGTTGATCCTGTCATCCCCTCCATGAATCTAGGGTAACATGTATAATCTCCATACATTCCAAATCGGTAATGAAGGGCCGCTACCATTGCCCCTCATTAATGACTACTTGTAGTTTAGCGGATTCATCAAGTCCTAAGAGGCTCGGTCCCCTTGGGAATCTAGCAATAAGTGGGCCCAAGTGGTGCCACGGGTCTTTCCACAAGTAGAATGACCTCCCCTCTCCAATAAGAAACTCTGTCATAGGTAGTATAGAGCTGCACAGTCGGAGCAATTTCCGCCATCCCCATGATCCTCCCTTCTCATTAATTGTCCAAATTGAAGTGTTGTGCAATCGTGTCTGCTTCAACCATTAAACCCATATAGATGTTCGGTCACATCTAATAACATCACATAACTTCTTTGCTATTAACATCTTAGTGGGTGTATGCTTTGTAACGAGGAGGCATTGGAGACACATAGCCACCTTTTCTTCCAATGCCGTTTCAGTAGATTATGCCTTGCAGTTGTTCGGCGGATTATTCGAGTCCCTTGGCCTAACCGGGAATGGGCAAGGGACGTTGAATGGGCAACACGAAAATGGAGAGGGAAGCATATTATTAATACAGCCTATCGAGCACTACTTGGATCACTCGTCTACCATATATGGCGAGAAAGAAACTTGAGACGATTCCAGCAAATTGAGCATCCGGCAAACGTTTTGGCTTCCTTCATTGTAGATGATATTAGATAGACGATCTTGAGTATTAATATGCCTAATTCCATTAGTACAATTGCTCTTTATAGACTGTGGCGTATCCCTTGGCCTGTCGAGGGATAAACCAATTGACTGTTGTACTGTACCATTATTTTCATAATGCAAATTACATTTACCCAAAAAAAAACTTCTTTGCTATTAATGAGCGGTTAAGGATACCGATATCCTTAATTCCTTGGCCTCCTTCTTTAATTGGTTTACACACATCCTTCCACGCCACCTTAGCGTATCCCGACGTAGAAGTCCCTTTCCAAAGAAAAGTTCTGAGCAGTTTCTTAATTTGTTTAATAATAGCCTTCGGTAAGATGAATGCAGACGCCCAATAAATGCTCATTGCTGAAAGTACAGGTAAGATGAATGCAGACGCCCAATAAATGCTCATTGCTGAAAGTACAGATTTAATGATTTGTATACGTCCATCATATGATAATAAAATTCCTTCCCAGCCATTAATGCGAGCATCAATTTTCAATAGAAGTGGTTGACAATCGGAAATAGACAATCTAGAAGACAGTAGAGGGAGACCCAAGTACCTCATTGGTAGTTGGCCCTCTTGGAAGCCCATAATTGTTAAAATCTGATCCTTCCAGGCTTGTGCCGATCGAGAGATAATGACATGACTTTTTTGTACATTCAGCCAAAGTCCCGACCATTCTGCAAATCGGTCCAACCCCCTCTTGAGGATCCTGAATGAGTTCAAGTCAGCTCTACAGAAAAGCAGGAGATCGTCTACGAATCCCAACTGGCAGACTATGGCCGGCTCACATTTCCAGTGATAAGAGAATTGCAAATCCTGCTCAATAAATTGTTAAAATCTGATCCTTCCAACCTTGTGCCGATCGAGAGATAATGACATGACTTTTTTGTACATTCAGCCAAAGTCCCGACCATTCTGCAAATCGGTCCAACCCCCTCTTGAGGATCCTGAATGAATTCAAGTCAGCTCTACAGAAAAGCAGGAGATCGTCTACGAATCCCAACTGGCAGACTATGGCCGGCTCACATTTCCAGTGATAAGAGAATTGCAAATCCTGCTCAATAAGTTGCATTAATCCCAAATGCAAGACTTCCATAACGAGAACAAAGAGACAAGGCGATAGAGGGTCTCCCTGTCTTAATCCACGTGCTCCTGCAAAGAAACCGTGAGGGTTTCCATTAAGACCAATCGAAAATGCCGCCGTCGTTACACACTCCTCAATCCACCTGGTGAACGTTTGCGGGAATCCAAATAATTGCAAGACCGCAAGTAGGAAATCCCACTCTACAGTATCATATGCCTTCCTGATATCGACTTTTAGGGTACAACGAGGTGGAAGCCTCACCTGGTTGTATCCCGTGAGCAGTTCCTGTGCCCACAAAATGTTGTCCCCAATGCTACGCCCTGGGATAAACGCTCCCTGACAGGGACTAATTATCTTGTCCAGAACCACACTCAACCGCTAGACAAGTAATTTCGCAATAATTTTGTATAACACGTTACAACACCAACAGTCATAGGAGTGTGTACCTTTGGGATTAGTGCCAAAAGTGTGGAGTTGACTTGTTTGAATAGTTTACCGATACTAAAGAATTCCAGTACCGCCTTTGTAAATTCCTGTCCCACCACTGGCCAGGCTGCTTTATAGAATCCTGATGAGTATCCATTAGGTCCCGGGGCCTTGTCATCTGCAATGTCAAATACTGCTTGCTTCACATCATCCGGTGTAAACGCTAATATAAGGTGGCCAGCCTCTTCATTAGAAAGAATATGTCTTGCCCACGGTCTGAGAAAGCCAATATCTAGCGTTATCTGACGTCTGTTACCGCCCAAGAGATTTTGATAGTAACAGACAAATTCATTGATAATCTCTTCTGGTTCAGTGTGGATGGTCCCATTGTCATCATTAATCTGCAGTATCCTCCTTGCCACCCCTTCTCTTGGCAATTTTACGAAAGAAAATTCGGGAGCATTGGTCACCCCCCTTCATCCACTGCATCTTAGCTCGCTGTTGCAGCATGATTTGTTCCAGTTTTGCCGCTTTTGCATAAACCAGGCGGCAACAGTGTTCTAATAGTAGAAAAGCCTCATTCTGTCTATCTGAACTCACCAGCTGTTGTGCCTCATCTAGAAAGCCTTTAGCTAATTGAACGTTTAGAGTTAAATCCCCCTTCTTCCTCCTTTGCTCTCTGAAGACCAGCTTCAATGCTTTAAGTTTACGTGTTACCGCAAACATAGGCACCCCAACGATTGTATTCTGCCAGATATTCTGCACACTGGGGATAAATTCAGGTGAGTGTGTTATGTAGTTGTTAAATCGAAACGTACCTCCTGTTTGATTTTGCCTGTCCCCATGCAGTAGAAGTGGCGAGTGGTCAGAAGTCCGCTGAAAAAGGCAATGATAACATGAGGAAGGGAACCTCGCAAGCCATCTATCATTAATAAGGATTCGATCCAATCTCTTCCATAGACTCCGCGCGTTCGTGCTGCAGTTGTGCCAAGTATACCATTCCCCCTGCATAGGCAAGGGTATTAACCCGGCCTCCTGAATACCAGCATTGAATTCTTCCATGGCCATCCTTATATCTCCAGAAGTTCCACACACCTCATTCATTTCTCGGACCGCGTTGAAGTCCCCCCCCCCACCAGCCAGGGCTCATCCGAGTGCTCTCGAGCTAAAATTTCCAAGGTATTCCATAAACTTCTGCGATTAATCAACTCAGAGGCACCATAAACAATAGTGATTATGAGGGATTCACTATCTGCCCTATGAGTGACACGACAGTGCATAAATTGGTTCCCCAAATCAAGAATATGAACGTCCACAACATTATCATCCCACGCTACCCAAATACGGTTACCCACAGTTGCATAATCAACAAACCATTTCGAACAGCCAGCTGTGAAAAAAGAAATGGAGGCTAAAAATTCTCTCTCTAAAAATTCTCTCTCAAATTTTTCACTTTCAAATGCTTCATCTTCCTCACTTCCGGCCGGCGACGGGGAGACCGCCGGCGAAGCTCCCTTCCTCACTTCCGGCCGGCGACGGGGAGACCGCCGGCGAAGCTCCGGTGGATAGTGACGGTGACGGAACAATGGCCGGCTGTCGAAAGAACAACCATGGACGAAGGTTTGGAAACCAAGCTGTGCGTGTAGAAGACGATTGGTCGGGTTTTCCGCCGCCGGCTGAAACGGCCGTTTTTCCGCCGGTTGAGGGTAGCCCAAGCGTTCCTTTGGGCGTAGATGGACTAACTAAGGAGAAAGGTGGGCGTTTGAGAGCTGAAACCGCGATTTCAGATCCGACCGTTGGAGGCGACGCGAGCTCGAAAAACGTCAATGGCGGACCGTCTTCCTCGTCGTTCAATCTGGACGAGTTTTTGAATCTGGCCTGCCGCGTCATTGACCACGGAGATGAGGCAGCCATGGATGCGCTGAACGAGCTCAAAAACCGATGGCAAAAACGATTTGGAGACAACACCAAGCCGCGGCAAATGACGACAATGGAGGGCGGCCGTGAACGACTTGTCACCGGTGGTCTGCGCAAGGCGTTGCGATGCCTTATCCCACAAGATCCAGCGCAAACAACGGGTAGAAATACTGGTAAGGCACCGGCGACGCTCCAACTCCAGCGCAAACAACGACGGCAACTGGCGAAAAGGGAGATCTTTCTTGTCGTCCGGCCAACCTTGGTGGTCGGAAAGTTGCAGGGAACGAGTCCGCAGCTGCGAGACCCCCAGGCGCGTTTTTCCGGCGATTTGGTGAGCGGACGGAACCTTCTCCGGCGGCCGGTGACGTGTGCTGGAAATCTGATGTGGACGCCGAGGTGGACACGCCTGGAGCTGATGTGGCGGCGGAAGTGGGTGACAAGGATGGTAAGGTGGAACATGAGAGGGCGGCTGACATCAGCCCTACTAGGGCTGATGTCATCCATGATGCTAGGGCTGAGGTCATCCATGATGCTAGGGCTGAGGTCAGCTATGATACTAGGGCTGATGTCATCCCTGACACTAGGGCTGATGTCATCCATGATGCTAGGGCTGATGTCATCCATCCTAGGGCTGACATCACCAATTTTATGGGGGAAAAAAACAGCAACCTGGGGAAAAAATTGACGCCAGTTCCCTTGTTTATTGGGAACATTCCGCTTCACACCGGTTCTAATGGGATTGCTAATGATAAAATTACTGATGCATTCAACAATTCGTCCCGAAAAACGCTATCTTTCATTGCCCCAACGAAGCAAAATGGGGAGGTTGTAGTTCGTCCTTCACTTGATACTGTGCGTGACAGAGCCAAACGATGGAAATCTACGGCAGTGGGATATTTTATGGGTAAGCGGCCGTTCTATCACCATTTAAAGGAGTTTGCCCATTCGATTTGGCCGGCGCTACGAGAAGTCACAGCAACTGCTAATGGATTCTTTTTCTTCCGATTCAAAATGGAAATCGATATGGAGGAGGTCATAGAAGGGGGACTTGGCTATTTCAGGGACAACCAATTGTGTTGCAAAAGTGGAAACCGGGTATGGCTATGAGAAAGTTGAAGCATACACAAGTGCCGGTCTGGATAAAACTGCGACACCTTCCGTTGGAATTCTGGACGACGGAAGGATTGAGTACTGTGGCTAGCGGTGTGGGTAAGCCTCTATACCCTGATGCGATAACGAGGGCATGCACGAGACTGGACTTCGGAAAAACATATTATTATAATGACGCCAGATGAAGATGGTGGGGGAACCCCATGCAAGGTTGATATCGAGTATGAATGGCTTCCCCCTAAATGCACAGGATGCATGATGTTGGGTCACTCGGTGAAGGAGTGTTCGTTAACCAATCCTCAGAAACAGACAAAGCCTCCGGTGAAAGTGTATGTACCAGAAGCCAACATCCCCCCCCCACCAGTTACCGAGGAGAGAGTAAAGAAACATAAGACCATGGTTGTAGTGGAGGATAAAGTGAAAGGAGATGAAGGTACAAAACAGAATAAACGCTACTTCTCATCGCAGAAAGAGAAGGGTAAGGAAGTGGCTACTTTTAATCCTTTTGATGCTCTGAATTTACTGGACGACGCAGAAGAGAATACTAGGGGTCCTATCACATGCAACCCCTCTAGTAGTGATCAATGTTGAATCTCGCGGTGTGGAATGTCCGGGGGCTGAATAAGAGAGACCATCAGCTCGCATTAAAGGACCTTATCTCGGAATAAAGGTTAGATTTTATGGGTATCTTAGAAACTCGTGTGCGTATTAACAACGTCATGCATATTCAGTCTGTTTTGCTTTCACATTGGAAATGGTTTGTTGATTATGCAACTGTGGGCAACCGTATTTGTGTAGCGTGGGATGACAATGTTGTGGACGTTCATATTCTTGATTTGGGGAACCAATTTATGCACTGTCGTGTCACTCATAGGACAGATAGTGAATCCCTTATAATCACTATTGTTTATGGTGCCTCTGAGATAATTGATCGCAGAAGTTTATGGAATACCTTGGAATTATTAGCTCGAGAGCACTCGGATGAGCCCTGGCTGGTGGGGGGGACTTCAACGCGGTCCGAGATATGAATGAGGTGTGTGGAGCTTCTGGGGATATGAGGATGGCCATGGAAGAATTCAATGTTGGTATTCAGGAGGCCGGGCTAATACCCTTGCCTATGCAGGGGGAATGGTATACTTGGCACAACTGCAGCACAAACTCGCGGAGTCTATGTAAGAGATTGGATCGAATCCTTATTAATAATAGATGGCTTGCGAGGTTCCCTTCCTCATACTATCATTGCCTTCTACCGTAAACTTCTGACCACTCGCCGCTTCTACTGCATGGGGACAGGCAAAATCAAACAGGAGGTATGTTTCGATTTGACAACTACCTAACACTCTCACCTGAATTTATCCCCAGTGTGCAGAATATCTGGCAGAATACAATCGTTGGGGTGCCTATGTTTGCGGTAACACGTAAACTTAAAGCATTGAAGCCGGTCTTCAGAGAGCAAAGGAGGAAGAAGGGGGATTTGACTCTTAACGTGCAATTAGCTAAAGGCTTTCTAGATGAGGCACAACAACTAGTGAGTTCAGATAGACAGGATGAGGCCTTTCTACTATTAGAACACTGTTGCCGCCTGGTTTATGCAAAAGCGGCAAAACTGGAACAAATCATGCTGCAACAGCGAGCCAAGATGCAATGGATGAAGGGGGGTGACCAATGCTCCCGAATTTTCTTTCGTAAAATTGCCAAGAGAAGGGTGGCAAGGAGGATACTGCAGATTAATGATGACAACGGGAGCATCCACACTGAACCAGAAGTGATTATCAATGAATTTGTCTGTTACTATCAAAATCTCTTGGGCGGTAACAGACGTCAGATAACACTAGATATTGGCTTTCTCAGACCGTGGGCAAGACATATTCTTTCTAATGAAGAGGCTGGCCATCTTATATTGGCGTTTACACCGGATGATGTGAAGCAAGCAGTATTTGACATTGCAGATGACAAGGCCCCGGGACCTGATGGATACTCATCAGGATTCTTTAAAGCAGCCTGGCCAGTGGTGGGACAGGAAGTTACAAAGGCGGTACTGCAATTCTTTAGTACCGGTAAACTACTCAAACAAGTGAACTCCACACTTTTGGCACTAATCCCAAAGGTACACACTCCTATGACTGTTGGTGATTTTAGGCCAATTTCATGCTGTAATCTGTTATACAAAATTATTGCGAAATTACTTGTCCAGCGGTTGAGTGTGGTTCTGGACAAGATTATTAGTCCCTGTAGGGAGCGTTTATCCCAGGTCAGGGAGCATTTATCCCAGGGCGTTGCATTGGGGACAACATTTTGTTGGCACAGGAACTACTCACGGGATACAACCAGGTGAGGCTTCCACCTCGTTGTACCCTAAAAGTCGATATCAGGAAGGCATATGATACTGTAGAGTGGGATTTCCTACTAGCGGTCTTGCAATTCTTTGGATTCCCCCAAACGTTCACCAGGTGGATTGAGGAGTGTGTAACGACGGCGGCATTTTCGATTGGTCTTATGAAAACCCTCACGGTTTCTTTGCAGGAGCACGTGGATTAAGACAGGGAGACCCTCTATCGCCCTACCTCTTTGTTCTCGTTATGGAAGTCTTGCATTTGGGATTATTACAACTTATTGAGCAGGATTTGCAATTCTCTTATCACTGGAAATGTGAGCCAGCCAAAGTCTTCCAGATGGGATTTGCAGACGATCTCCTGCTCTTCTGTAGAGCTGACTTGGATTCACTCAGGACCCTCAAGAGGGGGTTGGATCGATTTGCAGAATAGTCGGGACTTCGGCTGAATGTACAAAAAAGTCATGTCATTATCTCTCGATCGGCACAAGCTTGGAAGGATCAGATTCTCACAATTATGGGTTTCCAAGAGGGCCAACTACCAATGAGGTACTTGGGTCTCCCTCTACTATCTTCTAGATTGTCTATATCCGATTGTCAACCACTCCTATTGAAAATTGATGCTCGCATTAATGGCTGGGAAGGAATTTCATTATCATATGCTGGACGTATACAAATCATTAAATCTGTACTTTCAGCAATGAGCATCTATTGGGCGTCTGTGTTCATCTTACCAAAGGCTATTATTAAACAAATTGAGAAACGGCTCAGAAATTTTCTTTGGAAAGGCACTTCTACGTCGGGATACGCCAAGGAAGCGTGGAAGGATGTGTGCAAACCAATTAATGAAGGAGGCCAAGGAATTAAGGATATTGGTATCCTTAACCGCTCATTAATGGCAAAGAAGTTATGTGATGTTATTAGATGTGACCGAACATCTATATGGGTTGAATGGTTGAAGCAGACACGATTGCACAACACTTCAATTTGGACAATTAATGAGAAGGGAGGATCATGGGGATGGCGAAAACTACTCCGACTTCGCAGCTCTATACTACCTATGACAGAGTTTCTTATTGGAGAGGGGAGATCATTCTACTTATGGAAGGACCCGTGGCACCACTTGGGCCCATTTATTACTAGATTCCCAAGGGGACCGAGCCTCTTAGGACTTGATGAATCCGCCAAACTACAAGTAGTCATTAATGAGGGGCAATGGCAGTGGCCCTTCATTACCGATTTGGAATGTATGGAGATTATTTACATATTACCCCAGATTCATGGAGGGGATGACAGGATCAACTGGCGGTTCTCAGAGGGACGACCCACCACACAATCCCTATATAGACTTTTTTGTCCACCTGGACCGAAAGTAGGTTGGTCTTCACTACTTTCGGGTTCTTTGAAGATTCCCCGCCATAACTTCATTCTTTGGTTAGCAATTCAGGAGAAGCTATCGACAACTGATAAACCATGGATGACACATCTAGGGGGATGTATTCTCTGTGACGAGGGTGCAGCGGAAACACACAATCACATGTTCTTCAGATGTCGATATAGCAGAGGATGCCTTGCAGCTATAGGACATCATATCCGATTTGCTTGGCCCAATCGTGAGTGGACAAGAGACGTGGAACGGGCATCGAGGAAGTGGAGGGGGAAGCATATTGTTAATGTTGCTTATCGAGCATTACTTGGTGCATGCGTTTACCATATATGGCGAGAGAGGAATTTGAGACGATTTGAGCACACCCATCGGCCGGAAGCTGTATTAGCTACTTGCATCATTAAAGACGTTAGACAGAGGATAATTAGTATTAATCTTTCCAGTTCTATTAGTACATGTGCACTCTATAGACTTTGGCGTATCCCTTGGTCTGTTGGGGGTACCGCCATTTGATTGTTGTACTCTGTACTTTGTACTCTGTACTCTTTACCTTTTTTTTTTTTTTTTAATGAAACTTGCACTTACCCAAAAAAAAAAACAAACTATTTCCAATGAGGAAGCAAAAAAGACTGAATATGCATGACGTTGTTAATACGCACACGAGTTTCTAAGATGCCCATAAAATCTAACATTTATTCCGAGATAATGTCCTTTAATGCGAGCTGATGGTCTCTCTTATTCAGCCCCCGGACATTCCACACCGTGAGGTTCAACATGGATCACTACTAGAGGGGTTGCATGTGTTAGGACCCCTAGTATCCTCATCTGCATCGTCCAGTGAATTCAGAGCATCAAAGGGATTAAAAGTAACCACTTCCTTACCCTTCTCTTTCTGCGATGAGGTGTAGCGTTTATTCTGTTTTGTACCTTGATCTCCTTTCACTTTACCCTCCACCACAACGACGGTCTTATGTTTCTTTACTCTCTCCTCGGTAACTGGTAGGGGGGAGACGTTGGCTTTTGGTATATACACTTTCACCGGAGGCTTTGTCTGTTTCTGAGGATTGGTCAACGAACACTCCTTCACCGAGTGACCCAGCTTTGTCTGTTTCTGAGGATTGGTCAACGAACACTCCTTCACCGAGTGACCCAACATCATGCATCCTGTGGATTTAGGGGGAAGCCATTCATACTCGATATCAACCTTGCATGGGGTTTTCCCACCATCTTCATCTGGCGTCATTATAATAATATGTTTTTCCAATTTCTGAGTAACATCAATCATCACGCATACACGAGCGAAGTCCAGTCTCGTGCATGCCCTCGTCATCGCATCAGGGTATAGTGGCTTACCCACACCGCTAGCCACAGTACTCAATCCTTCCGTCGTCCAGAATTCCAATGGAAGGTGTCGCAGTTTTATCCAGACCGGCACTTGTGTATGCTTCAACTTTCTCATAGCCATACCCGGTTCCCACTTTTGTAGCACAATTGGTTGTCCCTGAAACAACCATGGCCCCCCTCCTATGACCTCCTCCATATCGATTTCCGTTTTAAATCGGAAGAAAAAGAAGCCATTAGCAGTTGTTGTGACCTCTCGTAGCGCCGGCCAAATCGAATGGGCAAACTCCTTTAAATGGTGATAGCACGGCCGCTTACCCATAAAATGTCCCACTGCTGTAGATTTCCATCGTTTGGCTCCGTCCCGCACAGTATCAAGTGAGGGACGAACTACAAACTCCCTATTTTGCTTCGTTGGGGCAATGAAAGATACCATTTTTCGGGACAAATTGTTGAAAGCATCAGCAATTTTATCATTAACAATCCCATTAGAACCAGTGTGAAGCGGATGTTCCCAATAAACAAGGGAACTGGCATCAATTTTTTCCCAAGATTGTTGTTTTTATCCCCCATAAAATTAGTGATGTCAGCCCTAGGATGGATGACATCAGCCCTAGCATCATGGATGACATCAGCCCTCGCATCATGGATGACATAAGCCCTAGGATCAGCGATGACATCAGCCCTAGCAACATGGATGACCTCAGCCCTAGCAGCATGGGTGACATCAGCCCTAGTAGGGCTTATGTCAGCCGCCCTCTCATCCACCTCACCTACCTCGTCACCCACTTCCGCCGCCACGTCAGCTCCAGCAACGTCACCGATCGCCGAGAACGTCACCGGCCGTTCACCAACACGCCGGAAAAACGCGCAAGGGGATCCAGGCGCTACAGAACTGTTCGCAGCAACCTTCCGACCGCCGGCACTCATCGGTCGTCCAGAAATTCCTCCGTTTCCGCCCATCTCCGACGAATAATTGCAAACAGCCACCGTCGTGGGGAGTTGAAGCTTTGCAGCCGTCTCACCTCCATTTCCGACCATCGTTTGCCCAGCAATGCGAGGGAGAAGGCAGCGCCTAGCCTTGAGAAGTTTTCCAGTCACTGGTCGCTCTTGCCCGCGCGCCACCATTGGCGTTGCACACCGATTTCCGCCGTCTCCAAAGCGTGTTTTCCATCGGATTTGAAGGTCGCGCAAGGCAGCCATGGAAGCATCATCGCCCTGGTCAATAACCCGGTTGGCAAGCTTCAAGAATTCGTCCAAATTGAAAGAGGAGGGAGACGGTCCGCCATGGTCGACCTTCGAGCTCGCGCCGCCTCCAAACTCCAGATCTGCAGTTGCGGTTTGAGCTCCCATTTCCCCTCCTTTCGTCGTCCACAGCCCTTCTTCACCCATGGAGACCCTAGGACTACCCTCAGCCGGCGGCAAGACGGCATTTTCAGCCGGCACCGAGAGACCCGTCTCTTCTTCTTCTCCATCGCGTGCAGCTCGATTACGCGATTCTCATCCATGGCCATCCTTCTTCCGCCGGCCATTCACTGTTCCGTCAGTCTCGTCGTCGACCAGAGCCTCGCCGTCGCCGACCGGAAGTGAGGAAGATGAAGCATTATTATGTGAAAAATTAGAGAGAGAATTTTTTCTTGGGTCCATTTTCTTTTATTAAAGCAAGTTCTTTTCCATTTTTACACTAACTTGTAGTTATTATTACGCTAAGCAAATTTACCACACAAATACATGGGTCTAGACCAACGTTTGGGTCAAGTTTCGTGGAATTCTATGAACGTTCAAAATTTAGCTGTTTTTCTCGTTTTTATTAAAGCAAGTTCGTTTCCCTGTTAAACTAACTTGTAGTTATTATTACTCTTTGCAAATTTACCGCACAAATGCATGAGTTTACACCTACGTTTGGGTCAAGTTTCGTGGAATTCTGAGAACGTTCAAAATTTAGCAGTTTTTCACGGCTTTATTACAGCAAATTCGTTTCCCGTTTACACTAACTTGTAGTTATTATTACACTTAGCAAATTTACCACACAAATAAATGGGTCTAGACCAACGTTTCGGTCAAGTTTCGTGGAATTCTATGAACCTTCAATATTTAACTGTTTTACACGGTTTATTAAAGCAAGTTCATTTTCATTTTTACACTAACATGTAGTTATTATTACGCTTATCAAATTTACCACACAAATACATGGGTCTAGACCAACATTTGGGTCAAGTTTCATGGAATTCTATGAACGTTCAATATTTAGCTGTATTTTATTTTTTGGTAAATGTAATTTGCATTATGAAATAATGGTACAGTACAACAGTCAATTGGTTTATCCCTCGACAGGCCAAGGGATACGCCAGAGTCTATAAAGCGCAACTGTACTAATGGAATTAGACATATTAATACTCAAAATCTTCTGTCTAACATCATCAACAATGAAGGAAGCCAAAACGTTTGCCGGATGCTCAATTTGCTGGAATCGTCTCAAGTTTCTTTCTCGCCATATATGGTAGACGAGTGATCCAAGTAATGCTCGATAGGCTGCATTAATAATATGTTTCCCTCTGCATTTTCGCGTTGCCCATTCGACGTCCCTTGCCCATTCCCGGTTGGGCCAAGGGACTCGAATAATCCGCCGAACGGCTGCAAGGCATAATCTACTGAAACGATATCGGAAGAAAAGGTGGGTATGTGTCTCCAATGCCTCCTCGTCACAAAGAATACACCCACCAAGATGTATGAGCCATATGCTTAGGTCTAGACCAATGTTTGTGTCAAGTTTCGTTGAATAACTTCTCTCTCACACACTAGCACACCACAAAATTCACACACTACCCTAAATATTCCGGCCGGCGAAGAGGGCATGGCTATGAGGAAATTGTAACATACACAAGTGCCCATCTGGATTAAATTGAGGCATCTTCCGATGGAATTCTGGACAACAGAAGGATTAAGCACTGCGGCTAGTGGTGTGGGTAAACCCCTCTACCCAGACGCGATAACGTGAGCATGCACGAGAATGGACTTTGCTCGTGTATGCGTGATGATAGATGTCAAACAGAAGCTGCACATACATATCATTGTCATGGCACATAATGAAGACTTTGCTCGTGTATGCCGGCGGCAAGACGGCATTTTCAGCCGGCACCGAGAGACCCGTCTCTTCTTCTTCTCCATCGCGTGCAGCTCGATTACGCGATTCTCATCCATGGCCATCCTTCTTCCGCCGGCCATTCACTGTTCCGTCAGTCTCGCCGTCGACCAGAGCCTCGCCGTCGCCGACCGGAAGTGAGGAAGATGAAGCATTATTATGTGAAAAATTAGAGAGAGAATTTTTTCTTGGGTCCATTTTCTTTTATTAAAGCAAGTTCTTTTCCATTTTTACACTAACTTGTAGTTATTATTACGCTAAGCAAATTTACCACACAAATACATGGGTCTAGACCAACGTTTGGGTCAAGTTTCGTGGAATTCTATGAACGTTCAAAATTTAGCTGTTTTTCTCGTTTTTATTAAAGCAAGTTCGTTTCCCTGTTAAACTAACTTGTAGTTATTATTACTCTTTGCAAATTTACCGCACAAATGCATGAGTTTACACCTACGTTTGGGTCAAGTTTCGTGGAATTCTGAGAACGTTCAAAATTTAGCAGTTTTTCACGGCTTTATTACAGCAAATTCGTTTCCCGTTTACACTAACTTGTAGTTATTATTACACTTAGCAAATTTACCACACAAATAAATGGGTCTAGACCAACGTTTCGGTCAAGTTTCGTGGAATTCTATGAACCTTCAATATTTAACTGTTTTACACGGTTTATTAAAGCAAGTTCATTTTCATTTTTACACTAACATGTAGTTATTATTACGCTTATCAAATTTACCACACAAATACATGGGTCTAGACCAACATTTGGGTCAAGTTTCATGGAATTCTATGAACGTTCAATATTTAGCTGTATTTTATTTTTTGGTAAATGTAATTTGCATTATGAAATAATGGTACAGTACAACAGTCAATTGGTTTATCCCTCGACAGGCCAAGGGATACGCCAGAGTCTATAAAGCGCAACTGTACTAATGGAATTAGACATATTAATACTCAAAATCTTCTGTCTAACATCATCAACAATGAAGGAAGCCAAAACGTTTGCCGGATGCTCAATTTGCTGGAATCGTCTCAAGTTTCTTTCTCGCCATATATGGTAGACGAGTGATCCAAGTAATGCTCGATAGGCTGCATTAATAATATGTTTCCCTCTGCATTTTCGCGTTGCCCATTCGACGTCCCTTGCCCATTCCCGGTTGGGCCAAGGGACTCGAATAATCCGCCGAACGGCTGCAAGGCATAATCTACTGAAACGATATCGGAAGAAAAGGTGGGTATGTGTCTCCAATGCCTCCTCGTCACAAAGAATACACCCACCAAGATGTATGAGCCATATGCTTAGGTCTAGACCAATGTTTGTGTCAAGTTTCGTTGAATAACTTCTCTCTCACACACTAGCACACCACAAAATTCACACACTACCCTAAATATTCCGGCCGGCGAAGAAGACGACGGCGAGGACACGTCGGCCACCATTGACGATGATATGGCAGATGTTGGAAGTCGAATAGACTTGATATCCGTCAACAGATTTGCGAAGAACGAAGGGAATCGGATCTGCAGATTTCAGGCGTCTTGCCGGCGTCTGATGGTGGATTAACATCTGTGGAAGACGTAAATTCCATTCCAAACGAGAAAGGACTCACTGTGAACGCTGGAGATGTGCTGAAAATGGCGCCGCAAAAATTAGGGTTTTCTGCGCCTAAACCCGTTGGGGAAGATGAAACGACACTGCTGCATACAGGTGATATGGCGATGAATGAGCACGATTCAAGGACTACAGAGGTTGAAGATGGCATGGGGAAGGAAAAATATCGCATCTTGACTGGAGAAAGTGCTGATTTGGGGCACCCCTCCAAATTAGGGTTTGACGGCGCCATCTCGAGGTCCTCCCATGGCGAACACAAAGACTCACCTTTTCCCATGGCTGAGTTTCTTCGATTGGCCAACGCAGTGGTAGATGATGGCGATGAAACATCCAAGAAGGCACTCATGGAGTTGAAACGAAAATGGGAAACGAAATATGGCGACCAATCTTTGCACCGGCAAACCCTTTCACTTCTGTTAACGAGCGACGCGCCACCACTGGTACAGGGGTTTTGCCAAGATTTTCGTCGAGTTTTGATGCCGGCGAAGCGTGGGATGATGGTGGAAACGGATGGGAAAACAAAGGCTGCGAAATCTACGATTTTTCCGGCGGAAAACCAGAATACCGACGGGAATGGACTGTTACCGGCCGCTGAACAGTTTTTCGGTGACCTGCTGCCGAAAACCGACTCTCCGACGATGGTTACAGATTTGGCAGGGGTTGATGATGAGGCTGCTAAGGTGGCAAAAATTGCTGCTGACGTGGTTGTTGTTGGTGACTGGGATGGTGATTTGGCAGTTAATGAGGCGGATGACGTGGATGGTGATGTCACTGATGATGCTAGGATGACTTCTGCTGACATCATGGCTTACCCTACAGATGACATCACTGTTGATGCAGGCATGACAGCATCAGCTGCTGATGTCATGGATGATGTCACTCTGCACAAGAAGACAAAAAAATAGTTTTCTAACTCTTCTAGCTTTCCAATGGGATTGTTTGTTGGAAATATCCCGTTACATGGATGTTCGGATGATGACAAAATTGCTCAAGATTTCAATAACTCTTCTCGAAAAACGCTCTCTTACATTGCCCCTATGATGCAAAATGGGGAGGTAGTAGTTCGCCCTACATTGAAGGCAGTACGTGATGGGTCCATGCGTTGGAAATCTACGGCAGTTGGATACTTTATGGGGAAACGACCATACTTTCACCATTTAAAATATTTTGCTCATTCGATATGGCCATCACTACGAGAAGTCACAGCGACTGCTAATGGCTTCGTTTTCTTTCAATTCAAAACCACTATTGACATGGAGGAGGTTATTGAAGGGGGTCCGTGGCTCTTCCAAGGACAACAGATAATTCTCCAAAAATGGGAACCGGGCATGGCTATGAGGAAATTGTAACATACACAAGTGCCCATCTGGATTAAATTGAGGCATCTTCCGATGGATTTCTGGACAACAGAAGGATTAAGCACTGCGGCTAGTGGTGTGGGTAAACCCCTCTACCCAGACGCGATAACGTGAGCATGCACGAGAATGGACTTTGCTCGTGTATGCGTGATGATAGATGTCAAACAGAAGCTGCACAAACATATCATTGTCATGGCACATAATGAAGATGGAGGGGAGACGCCTTGCAAAGTGGATGTTGAATACGAATGGCTCCCGCCAAAATGCACAACATGCATGCAATTGGGACATATGACAAAGGAATGTCCAATGAAGAAATCTCACAAACCGACGAAGCCACCAGTAAATGTGTATGTGCCGAAAGTTTCTATACCACCGCCACAACCACCGCCTAAGGAACAAAAGACGATGAAACCAGTGGTTGTAGAAAAACCCAAAACGGATGCGGGTGATATGCCTGTTGACCGGAATAACTCCAAGCTAGAGGAGAGGAGTAAGGCACTAGTCCTCTATAATACATTTGATGCGTTGCACTTAATTGATGATGCGGATGAACATTCGGGGGGTCCTAACACAAGCAACCCCATATGCAATGATCCATGTTGAACATCGCTTTGTGGAATGTCCGTGGGCTGAACAAACGAGACCATCAGCTCGCTTTAAAGGACCTTGTCTCTGAATACAGGTTACACTTTCTAGGCATTCTTGAAACTCGTGTTCGATTGAATAATGTTATGCATATTCAAGCTTTTTTACTCCCACAATGGAAATGGTTTGTCGATTACTCTTCTGTTGGAAATCGTATTTGGCTAGCTTGGGATGAGAATATTGTTGATGTCCATATCTTAGATCTGGGAGATCAGTTTATTCACTATTGGGTTACTAATAGGGCCACAAATGAACATGTTATTATCACTGTTATTTATGGGGCATCTGAGGTGATTGACCGTCGGAATCTAAACGAGGTATGTGGTATTTCAGGAGACATTAGGATGGCCACCGAAAAATTTAACACCGGTATTTTGGAAGCGGGACTCCTTCCACTACCTATGCAAGGTGAATGGTTCACATGGCATAATTGCAGTACATCCACGCGGAGTTTATGGAAGAGGTTGGATCGAATTCTTATTAATGATCGCTGGCTGGCACGGTTCCCTACATTAGCCTATCACAGCCTCACACCACGGACATCTAACCACTCACCATTAGTGATACATGGGGATACACAACAACAGAATGGAGGTATGTTTCGGTTTGATAATTATCTGACCCATTCGCCTGATTTTATCCCTAGTGTACAGAATATTTGGCAGCATGAGGTGGTTGGCGTGCCTATGTATGTAGTGTCACGTAAACTAAAGGCCCTCAAACCGGTCTTCAGACAGCAGAGGAGGAATAAGGGAGACTTGACTCTCAATGTCCAATTAGCGAAGGGATTCCTTGAAGAGGCACAAAACATGGTGAGTTCAGACAGGCAGAATGAGCTCTTCCTTTTTAGAAGTCCTCCCATCTCCAATATGAAGCTCCACCATTGGTTGGATATAGCTGCGCAGACGAAGCAGCTTTCTCCAACCCCACGATCCTCCCTGTTCGCCAACTGTCTATATGGAGTTATTCCGTAATCGTCCGTGCTGCAACCACTCAACCCAGATAGATGTTCGGTCACATTTAATGACATCGCACAATTTCTTTGTCATTAAGGCACAATTAAGAATCCAATATCTTTAATTCCTAGACCCCCTTCTTCTATCGGTTTGCAAACATCTTTCCACCCTACTTTGGCATATCCCGTCATTGAGGTTCCTTTCCATAGGAATGTTCGAAGGCATTTCTCCACTTCCTTAATGACAGCCTTTGGTAAGATAACTGCAGATGCCCAATACAAGCTCAGTGTTGAAAGTACAGATTTGATGATTTGTACCCGCCCAGCATATGATAATGATATTCCTTCCCATCCAGTAATATGTGCATCAATTTTAGATAAAAGTGGCTGACAGTCGGAAATAGACAATCTAGATGAGAGTAGAGGGAGACACAAGTACCTCATCGGGAGATGCCCCTCTTGAAAACCCAGCACTGCTAGCATCTGTTCTTTCCTATCTTGTGCAGACCGGGAAATAATTAGGTGACTCTTTTGTACTTCCTATCTTGTGCAGACCGGGAAATAATTAGGTGACTCTTTTGTACATTCAACCGGAGGCCTGACCACTCTGCAAACCTGTCCAGTCCCATCTTGAATATTTCGCAGTTTTGCACGGTTTATTAAAGCAAGTTCATTTCCATTTTTACAACGCTTAGCAAATATACCACACAAATACATGGGTCTACACCAACGTTTTGGTCAAGTTTCGTAGAATTCTATGAACGTTCAATATTTAGCTGTTTTGCATGATTTTATTAAAGCAAGTTCGCTTCCCTTTTACACTAACTTGTAGTTATTATTACGCTTAGCAAATTTTTTTTTTTGGGATAAGGTAAGTTTCATTAAAGAAAAAGGAGTATAGTACAACAATCAAGTGGTGTCTCCCTCGACAGACCAAGGGATACGCCAAAGTCTATAGAGCGCACAGGTGCTAATTGAACATGATAGATTAATACTAAGTATTCTCTGTCTAACATCATCAACTATGCAGGTGGCTAATACACGTTTCGGGCGTTGGGTGTGTTCAAAGCGTCTCAGGTTCCTCTCTCGCCAAATGTGGTATATGCATGCACTAAGTAAGGCTCGATAAGCAATATTAACGATATGCTTTCCCCTCCACTTCCTCGAAGCCCATTCCACGTCTCTTTTCCACTCGCGATTGGGCCAAGAGAATCGAATATGTTGGCGTACAGCTGCAAGGCATCTTCTGCTATATTGACATCGGAAGAACATGTGAGTGTGTGTCTCCGTTGTACCCTCATCACAAAGGATACATCCACCTAAGTGGGTCATCCAAGCTTTATCGATAGTCGGTAGCTTCTCCTGAATTGCTAACCAAAGGATGAAATTATGTCTGGGGATCTTCAATGAACCTGAAAGTAGTGAAGACCATCCTACTTTTGGTCCAGGTGGGCAGAAAAGTCTGTATAGTGATTGTGTGGTGAGTCGTCCCTCTGGGAATCTCCAGTTGATCCTGTCTTCCCCTCCGTGAATCTGAGGTAATGTGTAAATGATCTCCATACATTCCTAATCAGTTATAAAAGGCCACTGCCATTGTCCCTCATCAATAACTACTTGAATGTTTTGCACAGTTTTATTAAAGCAGGTTTGTTTCCCTTTTATACACCCAAGTGGTGCCACGGATCCTTCCACAAGAAGAATGTCCGTCCCTCCCCAATGAGAAACTCCGTCATAGGTAGGATGGAACTTCGGAGTTGAAGCAGTTTTCGCCATCCCCATGATCCTCCCTTCTCGTTAATTGCCCAAATTGAGTTATCGCGCAGTCTTCCATGCTTCAACCACTCAACCCATATAGATGTTCGGTCACATCTGATAACATCACAAAGCTTCTTTGCCATTAAGGCGCGGTTAAGTATACCGATATCCTTAATTCCTTGGCCTCCTTCCACAATCGGTTTGCACCCATCCTTCCACGCTACCTTGGCGTATCCCGATGTATAAGTGCCTTTCCACAGAAAATTTCTGAGTCGTTTCTCAATTTGTTTAATAATAGCCTTTGGTAATATGAATGCAGATGCCCAGTATATGCTCATTGCTGATAGTACGGATTTAATGATTTGTACGCGTCCCGCATATGATAATGAGATCCCCTCCCAGCCTTTAATACGAGCATCAATTTTCAATAAAAGTGGCTGACAATCGGCTATAGACAATCTGGAAGATAGAAGAGGGATTCCCAAGTACCTCATTGGTAGGTGGCCCTCCTGGAACCCCATAGCTGCTAAAATCTGATCCTTCCATCCTTGCGCTGATCTGGATATAATGACATGGCTTTTATGTACGTTCAGCCGAAGTCCAGACCATTCTGCAAATCGATCCAATCCCATCTTGAGGACTCTGAGAGAGTCCAAGTCAGCTCTATAGAAAAGCAGGAGGTCATCAGCGAATCCCAGCTAGAATACTTTGGCCGACTCACATTTCCAATGGTAAGTGAATTGCATATCCTGCTCGATGAGTTGCAAAAATCCCAAATGCAATACTTCCATAACGAGAACAAAAAGATAGGGGGATAGTGGGTCTCCCTGTCTTAATCCACGTGCTCCTGCAAAGAAACCGTGAGGGTTTCCATTAAGCCCAATTGAGAATGCGGTCGTCGTTACAGACTCCTCAATCCACTTTGTGAATGTTTGTGGGAAGCCAAACAATTGCAAAACTACAAGTAGGAAGTCCCACTCCACCGTATCGTAGGCCTTCCTAATATCAACTTTCAGAGCACACCGAGGTGGTCCACCGTATCGTAGGCCTTCCTAATATCAACTTTCAGAGCACACCGAGGTGGTAGCCTCATCTGATTATAGCCTGTGAACAATTCCTATGCCAATAAAATATTGTCCCCAATGCTACGCCTTGGAATAAACGCTCCCTAACAGGGACTGATTATCTTGTCCAGAACCACACTTAACCGTTGGACAAGTAATTTTGCAATAATTTTGTATAACACATTACAGCACGAAATTGGTCTATAATCTCCAACAGTCATAGGAGTGTGTACCTTTGGGATTAGAGCCAAAATTGTGGAGTTGACTTGCTTGAGTAATTTGCCGGTACTAAAGAAGTCTAGTACCGCCTTTGTAACTTCCTGTCCCACCACTGGCCATGCTGCTTTAAAGAAGCCAGATGAATACCCATCAGGCCCCGGTGCCTTGTTTTCTGCTATATCAAAAACCGCTTGCTTCACATTATCCGGAGTGAAAATCGAAATAAGATGGCTAGCCTCTTCATTAGAAAGAATATGCCTAGCCCACGGTCTGAGAAATCCAATATCTATAAGTATCTGTCTTCTGTTACCGCCCAAGAGGTTTTGGTAGTAATGGACATCCTGGTTCTGTGTGGCTTTTCCCATAATCATCATTGATCTGCAATATCCTCCTCGCCACTCTTCTCTGGGCAATTTTACGAAAGAAAATTCGGGTGCATTGGTCACCTTCCTTCATCCACTGCATTTTGGCTCTCTGTTGCAACATGATTTGTTCCAGTTTTACCGCTTTTGCATAAACCAGTCGGCAGCAGTGTTCTAACTGTAAAAGTGCCTCATTGTCTATCATTGCTCACCAGCTGTTGCGCCTTATCAAGAAATCCTTTGGCTAATTGAACATTGAGTGTTAAGTCCCCCTTCTTTCTCCTTTGTTCCCTGAAGACTGGCTTTAGTGCTTTAAGTTTACGTGTTACCGCAAACATAGGAACCCCAATAATTGAATGTTGCCAAATATTCTGCACACTGGGGATAAATTCAGGTGAGTGTGTTAGGTAGTTGTCAAATCGAAACATACCGCCGCTTGTTTGTTGATGATGTTGCATATCCCCATGTATTACAAGTGGCGAGTGGTCAGAAGTCCGCGGCAATAGGCTATGATAACACGAGGAAGGAAATCTCGCAAGCCATCTATCATTAATGAGGATCCGATCCAATCTCTTCCATAGACTCCGAGAGCTCGTAGTGCAATTATGCCAAGTATACCATTTACCCTGCATGGGCAATGGTATTAACCCGGCCTCCTGGATAGCAGCATTGAATTCTTCCATGGCCGTCCTTATATCACCAGAAACTCCACACACCTCATTCATTTCTCGAACTGCATTGAAATCCCCCTCCCCCCACCAGCCAGGGATCATCCCTTTGCTCCCGAGCCAATGTTTCCAAAGTATTCCATAAACTCCTACGATCAATCATCTTAGAGGCACCATAAACAACGATGATAGTGAGGGATTCACTATCAGCCCTATTAGTGACGCGACAATGCACAAATTGATTCCCCAATTCAAGAATATGAACATCAACAACATTGTCATCCCATGTTACCCAAATACGGTTACCCACAGACACATAATCAACAAACCATTTCCAATGAGGGAGCAAAAACGATTGAATATGCATAATATTGTTAAAATGAACACGAGTTTCTAATGTGCCCATAAAATGTAACCTGTGTTCCGAGACAAGGTCCTTAACTGCGAGCTGATGGTCTCTCTTATTCAGCTGTGTTCCGAGACAAGGTCCTTAACTGCGAGCTGATGGTCTCTCTTATTCAGCCCCCGGACATTCCACACCGCGATGTTCAACATGGATTATTACTTGAGGGGCTGCATGTGGTAGGACCCCTAGTAGTCTCTTCTGCATCGTCAATTAGATTCAAAGTATCAAATGGATTATAAATAATCACTTCCTTACCCTTCTCCTTGTGATATGAGGGTTCACATTCATCGTGTTCAACACTTTTATCTCCTCTAGTGGCATCATTCACCTCAAGCATGGTTTCGCGTTTCTTTTGCCTTTCCTTGGGGGCTGGTGGTTGCAGGACATTTGTTTTTGGTACATACAGTTTTACTGGGGGCTTTGTTTGTTTCTGAGGTTTACTCGACGTACACTCCTTCACCGAGTGTCCCAATGTCATGCATCCTGTGCATTTAGGTGGAAGCCATTCATACTCGATATCAATCTTGCATGGGGTTTCCCCGCCATCTTCATCTGGTGTCATTATAATAATATAATTTTGTAATTTCTGAGTAACGTCAATCATCACGCATACACGAGCAAAATCCAGTCTCGTGCATGCCCTCATTATCGCATCTGGGTATAGAGGCTTACCCACACCGCTTGCAACAATACTCAATCCTTCCGTCGTCCAGAATTCCATTGGAAGGTGTCTCAATTTTATCCAGACAGGCACTTGTATATGCTTCAATTTTCTCATAGCCATGCCCGGTTTCCACTTTTGCAATACAATTGGTTGTCCCTGAAATAGCCATGGACCCCCTTTAATGACGTCCTCCATATCAATTTTTGTTTTAAATTGGAAAAAAAAGAAACCATTAGCTGTTGCCGTGACCTCTCGAAGTGCTGGCCAAACCGAATGTGCAAACTCCTTCAAGTGGTGATAATATGGCCGTTTTCCCATAAAATAACCAACGGCCGTAGCCTTCCATCTTTTGGATCCTTCACGCACCATATCAATTGTAGGGCGAACTATAACCTCCCCATTTTGCGTCGTTGGGGCAATGAAAGATAGCGTTTTACGTGTCGAATTATTGAACGCATCAGCAATTTTATCATTATTAATCATATTAGCGTTAGCGTGTAACGAAATGTTCCCAATAAACAAAGGAATGGGTGCTAATTTTGTACCAAAATTGCAGTTTTTTTTCCTGCAGCGCTGATGTCATCACTTAGCTCAGCAGTGATGTCATCATCACAGTCAGCGCCCACATCAGCAGCAGAGTCAACGCCCACATCAGCAATTGCATCAGCAGATTTCACCTCCTTGCCATGTGATGATGGAAACGCAGCACCTCCATGAATCACTGGCCTGATTTCTGTAGATCTGGTCGGAACAGTAACACACCCTGAATTAGCACCTCCGTTCATCTTTTCCGCCGCAGTCCGGCACCATTATGGCCTGTAACTTTCGTTCTCACCGGCAGAATTCGAGTTCGAACTCTATCTCTGTTTCCCATCGATTTTTCCCCAAGAATCGGAGGGAAAGCGTTTCTCAAGGCCGGCGAAACCCTCTTACCAGTGGCGGCTCCGTTAACGTCGTCGTTGCCGGAAAACTTTTCGCAGCAGCTTCCTTCCCAAATCGCGTCTCCCATTTCGTTTTCAACTCCTCAAGTGCCGTCAAAGAGGCGTGGTCATCAGCATCTATAACGGTGTGGGCTAGCTTGATAAACTCAGACATATTGAATGAAACTTCTCGCCGTCCACCATTGTTGGTCGTCAATGGTGCGCCGACAAAACCCTAGTTTTGGGCGGCGCACCAAATCTCGATCGTTTTCTATCAAGTTTTAAGCTTTATCCTTTGGCATGGCTTCTCCTTCATCAAAGACCCCTAATCGATCGTTAGTCATGCCTAGAAATGTTAGAGACGTTTCATCTTCCACGGGTGTCGTTTCATCTTCGCGGGCGGCGCAAAACCCTAATTCTGAGAGAGACGAACCAGGGCCTAAATCGACTGATCTTCCATTCAAAATGATTCCCTTGCCATCCTCATCACCATGCCAGCACATGAGAGTATCAGAATCGCCGTCAATCTCTTCGATCCGAGACTCCATCAATGGCGGATTTGCGGGTTCTATATGAAGTTCATGTATTTCGCCGGAAACTTGCCCAAGCTGGACTGTCTCTTGCCGGAAACCATCACCGTCAACCCCCTCGTCGTCGGCTGGAGCCCCATCTTCATCGCCGACCGTTGGTGAAGTTGCAAGGGCATAAGTGTGTGTTTTTGGATGTGTGATAGTGTGTGTGAGTGTAGAGAGAGAATTTTTAGTGAGAGAATTTTTGTGTTCCATATTTTTTGAATTCCACACGCTTAGCAAATTTACCACACAAATGCATGGGTCTAGTCCAACGTTTGGGTCAAGTTTCGTGGAATTCTGAGAATGTTCAAAATTTAGCTTTTTTTGCACGGTTTTTTTTTGGGTAATTGTAAGTTTCATTAACAAAAAGGAGGTAAAGTACAACAATCATGAGGTGGCTCCCCTGACAGACAAAGGAATACGCCAAAGTCTATAGAGTGCACATGTACTAATAGAACTAGAAAGATTAATACTAATTATCCTCTGTTTAACGTCTTCTATGATGCAAGTAGCTAATACACTTTCCGACCGACGGGTTTGATCAAATCATCTCAAGTTCCTCTCTCGCCATAAATGGTATATGCATGCACCAAGTAATGCTCGATAAGCAACATTGAGAATATGCTTCCCCCTCCACTTCCTCGAAGCCCATTCCACATCTCTTGTCCACTCACGATTTGGCCAAGCAAATCGAATATGTTGTCGTATAGCTGCCAGGCATCCTCTGCTAAATCGACATCGGAAGAACATGTGAGTGTGTGTCTCCGTTGTACCCTCGTCACACAGAATACATCCCCCTAGATGGGTCATCCATGGTTTATCAGTTGTCGGTAGCTTCTCCTGAATTGCTAACCAAAGAATGAAGTTATGTCGGGGAATCTTCAAAGAACCTGAAAGTAGTGAAGACCATCCTACTTTCGGTCCAGGTGGACAGAAAAGTCTGTATAGGGATTGTGTAGTGGGTCCTCCCTCTGAAAACCGCCAGTTTATCCTGTCATCCCCTCCATGAATCTGAGGTAAAGAGTAAATGATTTCCATACATTCCAAATCAGTAATGAAAGGCTACTGCCATTGTCCCTCATCAATGACTACTTGTAGTTTGGCGGATTCATCAAGTCCTAAGAGGCTCGGTCCTCATGGGAATCTAGCAATAAGTGGGCCCAAGTGGTGCCACGGGTCCTTCCACAAGTAGAATGACCTTCCCTCTCCAATAAGGAATTCCGTCATAGGTATGATAGAGCTGCGAAGTCGGAGCATTTTTCGCCATCCCCATGATCCTCCCTTTTCATTAATTGTCCAAATTGAAGTGTTGTGCAATCGTCCCTGCTTCAACGACTCAACCCATATAGATGTTCGGTCACATCTGATAACGTCACATAACTTCTTTGCTATTAAGGAACGGTTAAGGATACCGATATCCTTAATTCCTTGGCCTCCTTCTTTAATAGGTTTACACACATCCTTCCACGCTACCTTGGCGTATCCCGACGTATCCCGGCGTTTCTCAATTTGTTTAATAATAGCCTTTGGTAGGATGATGCAGACGCCCAATAGATGCTCATTGCTGATAGTACTGATTTAATAAGTTGTATACGTCCAGCATAAGATAATGAGATTCCTTCCCAACCATTAATGCGAGCATCAATATTCAATAAAAGTGGTTGACAATCGGATATAGACAATCTATAAGACAGTAGAGGGAGACCCAAGTACCTCATTGGTAGTTGACCCTCCTGGCAGCCCATAATTGATAAGATCTGATCCTTCCAGCCTTGTGTTGATCGAGAGATAATGACATGGCTTTTTTATACACTCAGTCGAAGTCCCGACCATTCTGCAAATCGGTCCAACCCCCTCTTGAGGATCCTAAGAGAATCCAAGTCAGCTCTACAGAAAAGTAGGAGATCGTCTGTGAATCCCAACTGGAAGACTTTGGCCGGCTCACATTTCCAGTGATAAGAGAATTGCAAATCCTGTTCAATAAGTTGTAATAATCCCAAATGCAAGACTTCCATAACGAGAACAAAAAGATAGGGAGATAGAGGGTCTCCCTGTCTTAATCCACGTGCTCCTGTAAAGAAACCGTGAGGGTTTCCATTAAGACCAATCGAGAATGCCGCCGTCGTTACACACTCCTCAATCCACCTGCTAAACGTTTGGGGGAAACCAAATAATTGCAAGACCGCAAGTAGGAAGTCCCACTCCACAGAATCATATGCCTTCCTTATATCGACTTTCAGGGTACAACGAGGTGGGAGCCTCACCTGGTTATATCCCATGAGCAGTTCCTGTGCCAACAAAATATTGTCCCCAATGCTACGCCCTGGAATAAACGCTCCCTGACAGGGACTAATTATCTTGTCCAGGACGAGACTCAGTCGTTGGACAAGTAATTTCGTAGTAATTTTGTATAACACATTACGGCACGAAATTCGCCTAAAATCACCAACAGTCATAGGAGTGTGTACCTTTGGTATTAGTGCCAAAAGTGTGGAGTTCACTTGTTTTAGTAGTTTACCGGTACTAAAGAATTCCAGTACCGCCTTTGTAACTTCCTGTCCCACCACTGGCCAGGCTGCTTTAAAGAATCCTGATGAATATCCATCAGGTCCCGGGGCCTTGTCCTCTGCAATGTCAAATACTATTTGCTTCACATCATCCGGTGTAAACGCCGATATAAGATGGCCAGCCTCCTCATTAGAGAGAACATGTCTTGCCCACGGTCTGAGGAATCCAATATCCACCATTGTCTGTCGTCTGTTACCGCCCAAGAGGTTTTGATAGTAACGGACAAATTCATTGATAATCTCTTCTGGTTCAGTGTGGATGGTCCCATTATCATCATTTATCTGCAGTATCCTCCTTGCCACCCTTCTCTGGGCAATTTTACGAAAGAAAAACCGAGAGCGTTGGTCACCCCCCTTCATCCACTGCATCTTGGCTGTTGCAGCATGATTGGTTCCAGTTTTGCCGCTTTTGCATATACCTGGCAGCAACAGTGTTCTAATTGTAAAAAGGCCTCATTCTGTCTATCTGAGCTCACCAGCTGTTATGCCTTATCTAGAAAGCCTTTAGCTAATTGTACTTTTAGAGTCAAATCCCCCTTCTTCCTCCTTTGTTCCCTGAAGACCGGCTTTAATGCTTCATGTTTACGTGTTACTGCAAACATAGGAACCCCAACGATTGTATTCTGTCAGATATTCTGCACACTAGGGATAAATTCAGGTGAGTGTGTCAGGTAGTTGTCAAATCGAAACATACATCCAATTTGACTTTGCCTGTCCGCATGCAGTACAAGCGGCGAGTGGTCTGAAGTCCACTGTAAAAGGCTATGATAACACGAGGAAGGGAATCTCGCAAGCCATCTGTCATTAATGAGAATTCGATCCAATCTCTTCCATAGACTCCGAGAGTTCGTGCTGCAGTTATGCCACGTATACCATTCCCCCTGCATAGGCAATGGTATTAACCCGGCCTCCTAGATACCGACATTGGATTCTTCCATGGCCATCCTTATATCACCAGAAGCTCCACAGCATTGAAGTCCCCCCCCCCACCAGCCAGGGCTCATCCGAGTGCTCTCGAGCTAATGTTTCCAAGGTATTCCATAGACTTCTATGATCAATCATCTCAGAGGCACCATAAACAATAGTGATTCAAAGGATTCACTATTTTCCTTATGAGTGACACGACAGTGCATAAATTGGTTCCCCAAATCAAGAATATGAACATCCACAACATTCTCATCCCACGCTACCCAAATACGGTTACCCACAGTTGCATAATCAACAAACCATTTCCAACGAGGAAGCAAAAACGACTGAATATGCATGACATTGTTAATACGAACACGAATTTCTAAAATGCCCATAAAATCTAACCTGTATTCCGAGATAAGGTCCTTTACTGCGAGCTGATGGTCTCTCTTATTCAGCGCAGTTATGCCACGTATACCATTCCCCCTGCATAGGCAATGGTATTAACCCGGCCTCCTGGATACCAGCATCGAATTCTTCCATCGGCATCCTTATATCACCAGAAGCTCCACACACCTCATTCATTTCTCGGACCGCATTGAAGTCCCCCCCCACCAGCCAGGGCTCATCCGAGTGCTCTCGAGCTAATGTTTCCAAGGTATTCCATAGGCTTCTACGATTAATCATCTCAGAGGCACCATAAACTATAGTGATTAAGAGGGTTTCACTATTTGCCCTATGAGTGACACGACAGTGCCTAAATTGATTCCCCAAATCAAGAGTATGAACATCCACAACATTCTCATCCCACGCTACCCAAATACGGTTACCCACAGTTGCATAATCAACAAACCATTTCCATTGAGGAAGCAAAAACGACTGAATATGCATGACATTGTTAATACGAACACGAGTTTCTAAGATGCCCATAAAATCTAACCTGTATTCCGAGATAAGGTCCTTTACTGCGAGCTGATGGTCTCTCTTATTCAGCCCCCGGATATTCCACACTGCGAGATTCAACATGGATCCCTACTAGAGGGGCTGCATGTGTTAGGACCCCTAGTATTATCTTCCGCCTCGTCCAGTGAATTCAAAGCATCAAAAGGATTATAAATAACCACTTCGTTACCCTTCTCCTTCTGCGATGAGCTGTAACGTTTATTCTGTTTTGTACCTTCATCTCCTCTCGCTTTATCATCCACCTCAACCACGGTCTTATGTTTCTTTTCTCTCTCCCTGGGGGCTGGTGGAGGGGGGACATTGGCTTTTGGTACATACACTTTCACCGGGGGCTTTGTCTGTTTCTGAGGTTTGGTCAACGAACACTCCTTCTCCGAATGCCCCAATGTCATGCACCCTGTGCATTTAGGGGGAAGCCATTCATACTCGATATCAACCTTGCATGGGGTTTCCCCGCCATCTTCATCTGGCGTCATTATGATAATATGTTTATCCAATTTCTGCGTAAGGTCAATCATCACGCATACACGAGCGAAGTCCAGTCTCGTGCATGCCCTTGTTATTGCATCAGGGTATAGAGGCTTACCCACACCGCTAGCCACAGTACTCAATGCTTCCGTCGTCCAGAATTCCAATGGAAGGTGTCGCAGTTTTATCCAGACAGGCACTTGTGTATGCTTTAACTTTCTCATAGCCATACCCGGTTTCCACTTTTGCAATACAATTGGTTGACCCTGAAACAGCCATGGCCCCTCTTCTATGACCTCCTCCATATCAATTTCCGTTTTAAATTGGAAGAAAAAGAAACCATTAGCAGTTGCTATGACCTCTCGTAGCGCTGGCCAAACCGAATGGGCAAACTCCTTCAAGTTGTGATAGTACAGCCGCTTTCCCATAAAGTATCCCACTGCCGTAGATTTCCATCGTTTGGATCCATGACGCACAGTATCAAGTGAAGGACGAACTACAACCTCCCCATTTTGCTTCGTTGGAGCAATGAAAGATAGCGTTTTCCGGGACGAGTTGTTTAATGCATCATCAATTTTATCATTAACAATCCCATTAGAATCATGTGAAGCGGAATGTTCCCAATAAACAGAGGAACGGGTGCCAATGTGATACCCAAGTTGCTGTTTTTTTCCTCCATAAAACTGCTGATGTCAGCCCTAGGATTGATGACATCAGCAGCTGTGCATGCAGTGACATCAGCAGATGTGTAAGAAATGACATCAGCCCTAGCACAGAGGATGACATCAGCAGAAGAGTAAGCGCTGGCATGAGCCCTTGCAACACTGATGACGTCAGCCCTAGTAGGGCTGACGTCAGCCGATACCTCAACCGCCACTTCAGCGTCCAAATCACTCCCAATCGGCGCCACCACACCATCCACGTCACTCACAACCGGCGCCACCTGAACATCCACGTCGCTCACAACCGGCACCACCTCAGCATCCACGACACTCACGACCGGTGCCACCTCAACATCCACGTCAGGAAGTTGGCGTACCTCACTGGTCGTCGGAAAAATCGCCGGTTGTTCACCCGTTCGCCGGAAAATCGCGCCTGAGTGCTTCTCTCTCGTTTGGCCTGTTATTTCATCGCCTTGTCCACCAGAAAGGGCCTCGCACAGCCGCGCCAGAATCTGGGTAGTATCTTCAAGCGCCGACTGACCACCATCGTCTTCGTCCAAGCGTGGTTTTCCCCCATTAAGCGGCGTCGATCCACCAGCGCCTTTCGTCCTCCCAATCGCCGTCGATGGAGGCCCAGAAAAAAAATCCTCCATCGAGCTTCATTCGCCAGCCCAAGAAGGCAACGACGGGCTTGAATAGGTCGACGACCGTGAGGTAGCGAGGCCACAGTCATCGTCGCCGTCTGCTTAGTCGTTGTTGCGCCATTGCCAAATCTTCTCTCCCATCGCGATTTTAACGCCAACAAAACCTCCATTGCATCAGCGTCGCCCTCGTCCATGACTCTGCTCGCAAGGCTGAGAAATTCCGCCATATTAAACTCACGCGGTGAGATTCCAGTCCGTCGTCCGCCATTGAAGGAGCTTGAAAAAGTTTCAAAACCCAACAATGGCGGTGCTCGCAAATCAGCCCTATCCGTGGCCAAATCTCCTGCCTTTTCGCTTGGAATCTTTGCTACAGTCTCCCCAAAGCGAGGGCAACCCTCAGTCGCCGGTAGCCGACGGATTCGATGAGACCCATTTTTTAAAACCACAACCAAACTGCTTTGATTCACAAAGAAACTCGCCTCCTTCATCCCCTTCTCTACTGTCCCCACGCTCCATGCTACCCCGTCACCGGCCGCGGTATCTCCGGCGTCGCACTCCTCGCCGGCGGCCGTGTCCTTGCCTCCTCCATTAGTGTGTGTTTTTTGTGGTGCAGCAGTGTGTGTGAGAGAAGAGAGAGCATTTTTAGAGAGAAAATTTTTTTTTGGGTCCATCTTTTGAGTTGTTTTTTGCACGGTTTTATTAAAGGAACTTCGTTTCCTTTTTACACTAACTTGTAGTTATTGTTACGCTTAGTAAATTTACTATACAAATCCATGGGTCTATATCTATGTTTGGGTCAAGTTTCATGGAATTCTGAGAACGTTTAAAATTAAGCTGTTTTGCACGGTTTATTAAAGCAAGTTCTTTTCCCTTACACTAACTTGTAGTTATTATTACGCTTAGCAAATTACCACAAAATTCCATGGGTCTAGACCTACATTTGGATCAAGTTTCGTAGAATTCTGAGAACGTTCAAAATTAAGCCGTTTTGCACGGTTTTGTTAAAAGCAAGTTCATTTTCCTTTTACACTAACTTGTAGTTATTATTACGCTTAGCAAATTTACCAAACAAATGCATGGGTTTATTCCTATGTTTGGGTCATGTTTTGCGGAATTCTGAGAACGTTCAAAATTTAGCTTTTTTGCAGTATTTTATTAAAGGAACTTCGTTTCCTTTTTACACTAACTTGTAGTTATTATTATGCTTAGCAAATTTACTACACAAATGCATGGGTATATATCTACGTTTGGGTTAAGTTTCTTGGAATTCTGAGAACGTTCAAAATTAAGCTGTTCTGCACGGTTTTATTAAAGCAAGTTCGTTTCCCTTTTACACTAACTTGTAGTTATTATTAATTTTTTTTGGTAAATGTAATTTTCATTAAGCAAAAAATGGTACAGTACAATAAAATGATCATCTGGTGGTTTCTCCCTCGACAGGCCAAGGCATACGCCATAGTCTACTTGTAGTTATTATTATGCTTAGCAAATTTACCACAGAAATGCATGGGTCTGGAGCTACGTTTGGTTCGAGTTTCGTGGAATTCTTAGAACATTCAAAATTTAGCTATTTTGCATGGTTTTTGTAAAGCAAGTTCGTTTCCCTTATACACTAACTTGTATTTATTATTACGCTTTGCAAATTTACAACACAAATGCATGGGTGTAGACCAACGTTTGGGGTCAAGTTTTGTCGAATTCTAAGAACATTCAAAATTTAGCTGTTTTGCACGGTTTTATTAAAACAAGTTCTTTTTCCTTTTACACTAACTTGTTTTTAGAATTACGCTTTGCAAATTTACCACACAAATGCATGGGTTTAGACCTACGTTTGGGTCAAGTTTTGTGGAATTCTGAGAACGCTCAAAATTTAGCTGTTTTGCTCAGTTTTATTAAAGCAAGTTCGTTTCCCTTTTACACTAGCTTGTAGTTATTATAACGCTTTGCAAATTTACCACACAAATGCATGAGTTTAGACCTACGTTTGGGTCAAGTTTCGTAGAATTCTGAGAACGTTCAAAATTTAGCTGTTTTGCACGGCTTTATTACAGCAAATTCGTTTCCCGTTTACACTAACTTGTAGTTATTATTACGCTTAGCAAATTTACCATAAAAATACATGGGTCTAGACCAACGTTTCGGTCAAGTTTCGTAGAATTCTATGAGCCTTCAATATTTAGCTGTTTTACATGGTTTATTAAAGCAAGTTTGTTTCCATTTTTACACTAACTTGTAATTTTTATTACGCTTAGCAAATTTACCACACAAATACATGGGTCTAGACCAACGTTTGGGTCAAGTTTCGTGGAATTCTATGAACGTTCAAAATTTAGCTGTTTTGCTCGTTTTTATTAAAGCAAGTTTGTTTCCTTATTAAACTAACTTGTAATTATTATTACTCTTTGCAAATTTACCGCACAAATGCATGAGTGTAGACCTACGTTTGGGTCAAGTTTCGTGGAATTCTGAGAACGTTCAAAATTTAGCTGTTTTGCACGGCTTTATTACAGCAAATTCGTTTCCTATTTACACTAACTTGTAGTTATTATTACGCTTAGCAAATTTACCACACAAATAAATGGGTCTAGACCAACGTTTCTGTCAAGTTTTGTGGAATTCTATGAACCTTCAATATTTATTTTTTTTTTGGGTAAATGTAAGTTTCATTAACAAAAAGGAGGTAAAGTACAACAATCATGATGTGGCTCCCCCGACAGACCAAGGGATACGCCAAAGTCTATAGAGTGCACATGTACTATTAGACCTCGAAAGATTAACACTAATTATCCTCTGTTTAACGTCTTCTATGATGCAAGTAGCTAATACACTTTCCGACCGACGGGTTTGCTCAAATCGTCTCAAGTTCCTCTCTCGCCATAAATGGTATATGCATGCACCAAGTAATGCTCGATAAGCAACACTGACAATATGCTTCCCCCTCCACTTCCTCGATGCCCATTCCACGTCTCTTGTCCACTCACGATTTGGCCAAGCAAATCGAATATGTTGTCGTATAGCTGCCAGGCATCCTCTGCTAAATCAACATCGGAAGAACATGTGAGTGTGTGTCTCCGCTGTACCCTCGTCACACAGAATACATCCCCCTAGATGGGGTGAGTGTGTGTCTCCGCTGTACCCTCGTCACACAGAATACATCCCCCTAGATGGGTCATCCATGGTTTATTAGTTGTCGGTAGCTTCTCCTGAATTGCTAACCAAAGAATGAAGTTATGTCGGGGAATCTTCAAAGAACCCTAAAGTAGTGAAGACCATCCTACTTTCGGTCCAGGTGGACAGAAAAGTCTGTATAGGGATTGTGTAGTGGGTCATCCCTCTGAAAACCGCCAGTTGATCATGTCATCCCCTCCATGAATCTAAGGTAAAGTGTAAATGATTTCCATACATTCCAAATCAGTAATGAAAGGCCACTGCCATTGTCCCTCATCAATGACTACTTGTAGTTTGGCAGATTCATCAAGTCCTAAGAGGCTCGGTCCTCGTGGGAATCTAACAATAAGTGGGACCAAGTGGTGCCACGGGTCCTTCCACAAGTAGAATGACCTCCCCTCTCCAATAAGGAATTCCGTCATAGGTAGGATAGAGCTGCGAAGTTGGAGCATTTTTCACCATCCCCATGATCCTCCTTTTTCATTAATTGTCCAAATTGAAGTGTTGTGCAATCGTCCCTGCTTCAACGACTCAACCCATATAGATGTTCGGTCACATCTGATAACGTCACATAACTTCTTTGCTATTAAGGAACGGTTAAGGATACCGATATCCTTAATTCCTTGGCCTCCTTCTTTAATTGGTTTACACACATCCTTCCATGCTACCTTGGCGTATCCCGACGTAGAAGTGCCTTTCCATAGAAAGGTTCTGATGCATTTCTCAATTTGTTTAATAATAGCCTTCGGTAGGATGAATGCAGACGCCCAATAGATGCTCATTGCTGATAGTACGGATTTAATAATTTGTATATGTCCAGCATAAGATAATGAGATTCCTTCCCAACCGTTAATGCGAGCATCAATATTCAATAAAAGTGGTTGACAATCAGATATAGACAATCTAGAAGACAGTAGAGGGAGGCCCAAGTACGTCATAGGTAGTTGACCCTCCTGGAAGCCCATAATTGCTAAGATTTGATCCTTCCAGCCTTGTGCTGATCGAGAGATAATGACATGGCTTTTTTGTACATTCAGTCGAAGGCCCGACCATTCTGCAAATCGGTCCAACCCCCTCTTGAGGATCCTAAGAGAATCCAAGTCAGCTCTACAGAAAAGTAGGAGATCGTCTGCGAATCCCAATTGGAAGACTTTGGCCGGCTCACATTTTCAATGGTAAGAGAATTGCAAATCCTGTTCAATAAGTTGTAATAATCCCAAATGCAAGACTTCCATAACGAGAACAAAAAGATAGGGAGATAGAGGGTCTCCCTATCTTAATCCACGTGCTCCTGCAAAGAAACCGTGAGAGTTTCCATTAATCCATGTTTCCTGTAAAGAAACCGTGAGGGTTTCCATTAAGACCAATCGAGAATGCCGCCGTCGTTACACACTCCTCAATCCACCTGGTGAACGTTTGGGGGAAACCAAATAATTGCAAGACCGCAAGTAGGAAGTCCCACTCGACAGTATCATATGCCTTCCTAATATCGGCTTTCAGGGTACAATGAGGTGGGAGCCTCACCTGGTTATATCCCGTGAGCAGTTCCTGTGCCAACAAAATATTGTCCCTAATGCTACGCCCTGGAATAAACGCTCCCTGACAGGGACTAATTATCTTGTCCAGGACGACACTCAGTCGTTGGACAAGTAATTTCGCAATAATTTTGTATAACACATTACAACACGGAATTGGCCTAAAATCACCAACAGTCATAGGAGTGTGTACCTTTGGTATTAGTGCCAAAAGTGTGGAGTTCACTTGTTTGAGTAGTTTACCGGTACTAAAGAATTCCAGTACCGCCTTTGTAACTTCCTGTCCCACCACTGGCCAGGCTGCTTTAAAGAATCCTGATGAATATCCATCAGGTCCCGGGGCCTTGTCCTCTGCAATGTCAAATACTGCTTGCTTCACATCATCCGGTGTAAACGCCGATATAAGATGGCTAGCCTCCTCATTAGAGAGAACATGTCTTGCCCACGGTCTAAGAAAGCCAATATCCACCGTTATCTGTCGTCTGTTACCGCCCAAGAGGTTTTGATAGTAACGGACAAATTCATTGATAATCTCTTCTAGTTCAGTGGATGGTCCCATTATCATCATTTATCTGCAGTATCCTCGCAACCCTTCTCTGGGCAATTTTACGAAAGAAAATCCGAGAGCATTGGTCACCCCCCTTCATCCACTGCATCTTGGCTCGCTGTTGCAGCATGATTTGTTCCAGCTTTGCCGCTTTTGCATATACCAGGCGGCAGCTGTGTTCTAATTGTAAGAAGGCCTCATTCTGTCTATCTGAGCTCACCAGCTGTTGTGCCTCATCTAGAAAGCCTTTAGCTAATTGAACGTGCCTCATCTAGAAAGCCTTTAGCTAATTGAACGTTTAGAGTCAAATCCCCCTTCTTCCTCCTTTGTTCCTGAATACCGGCTTTAATGTTTTAAGTTTACGTGTTACCGCAAACATAGGAACCCCAACGATTGTATTCTGCCAGATATTCTACACACTGGGGATAAATTCAGGTGAGTGTGTCAGGTAGTTGTCAAATCGAAACATACCTCCTGTTTGACTTTGCCTGTCCCCATGCAGTACAAGCGGCGAGTGGTCTGAAGTCCGCGGTAAAAGGCTATGATAATATGAGGAAGGAAATCTCGCAAGCCATTTGTCATTAATGAGAATTCGATCCAATCTCTTCCATAGACTCCGAGAGTTCGTGCTGCAGTTATGCCACGTATACCATTTCCCCTGCATAGGCAATGGTAATAACCCGGCCTCCTGGATACCAGCATTGAATTCTTCCATGGGCATCCTTATATCACCAGAAGCTCCACACACCTCATTCATTTCTCGGACCGCATTGAAGTCCCCCCCCCACCAGCCAGGGCTCATCCGAGTGCTCTCGAGCTAATGTTTCCAAGGTATTCCATAGGCTTCTACGATCAATCATCTCAGAGGCACCATAAACTATAGTGATTAAGAGGGATTCACTATTTGCCCCATGACTGACACGACAGTGCATAAATTGATTCCCCAAATCAAGAATATGAACATCCACAACATTCTCATCCCACGCTACCCAAATACGGTTACCCACAGTTGCATAATCAAAAATCATTTCCAATGAGGAAGCAAAAACGACTGAATATGCATGACATTGTTAATACGAACACGAGTTTCTAAGATGCCCATAAAATCTAACCTGTATTCCGAGATAAGGTCCTTTACTGCGAGCTCATGGTCTCTCTCTTTTTTTTTTTTTTTTTTTTGGGGTAAGTGTAATTTTCATTAAAAAAAGAGCGAAGTATAGTACAACAATGTCACTCATTAGGCGCTTCCCTCGACAGGCCAAGGGATATGCCACAGTCTATACAAGGCACATGTGCTAATAGAGCTAGGTAGCTT
This sequence comes from Sesamum indicum, assembly GCF_000512975.1. NCBI lineage: Eukaryota > Viridiplantae > Streptophyta > Magnoliopsida > Lamiales > Pedaliaceae > Sesamum > Sesamum indicum. The sequence continues at coordinate 425,521 of NW_011628047.1, forward strand.
AATACTGAGTATACGTTGCCGAACATCTTCTACTATTAAGTTGGCCACTACACTCGGTGGCCTCTCCTCGTGTTCAAACCGTCTTAGGTTTCTCTCCCTCCAAATATGGTAAACAAAAGATCCTAGCAGGCATCGGTAGGATATATTGATGATGTGCTTCGCCGATGTCGAAAATAGCTTTTTTTATATCCTCTGCACTGAATGGTTCCAGTAGGTGGCCTGCCTCCTCAGTTGTTATGATATGCCTCGCCCAAGGCCTAAGAAACCGAAGGTCCATCACCCTCTGACGCCTGTCTCCCCCTAGCAAGGATTGATAGTAGGAGATAAATTCAAGTATGATTGCATTTGGTTCCGTGATTGTAATTCCTTGGGCATCATTAATTTGCAAGATTCGTCTAGCTGTCCGTCTTTGGGCAATTTTACGAAAGAATACTCTGGAACACTGATCACCACCCTTCATCCATTCCATCTTTGCCCTCTGCTGTAGCATGATCTTCTCCAATTCGGCCGCCTTTGCATACACAAGCCGACTGCAGTGCTCCAACAGAAGAAATAGCTCATCCTGTCTGTGCGAGCTTACCAATATCTGGGCCTGCTCCAGGAACTCCCTTGCCAGCTCAACATTATGGGAGATATCCCCTTTTTTTCTCCTCTTTTCTCGCAAAAGAGGTTTGAGTGCCTTGAGCTTGCGGGTGACTGAGAACATAGGCACTCCCATTATTTGATGTTGCCATATACTCTGCACGGTAGGAATAAAATCTGGTGAGAGAGTAAGGAAGTTGTCAAACCGGAACATACCTCCAAATCGCTGCTGATTATCCCCATTAATCACCATCGGCGAGTGATCCGATGTCCGTGGTGTGAGGCATTGATAGAACACTGATGGAAACCGCATAGTCCATGTATCATTGGTTAGTATACGATCAAGTCGCTTCCACATGGTGCGAGGACCAGCACTTCGATTATGCCATGTGTACCATTCACCCTGCATCGGTAATGGTAAAAGCGCAGTATTCTGTAGGCACGTATTAAATTCCTCCATCGCCACCCTTATATCTCCCGACGTACCACAGACCTCACTGAGATCCCTGACTGCATTGAAGTCCCCCCCTACCAGCCAGGGCTCGTCCGAGTGTTCACGTGCCAATATATTTGCATCCCACGCTACCCAAATACGGTTACCCACAGATGCATAATCAACAAACCATTTCCAATGAGGAAGCAAAAACGACTGAATATTCAAAGCATTATTGATACGAACACGGGTTTCTAATATGCCAATAAAATGTAACCTGTATTTCGAGGCTAGCTCCTTTACTGCAAGCTGATGGTCTCTTTTATTCAGCCCCCGGACGTTCCATACTGCTATGTTCAACATGGGTCACTACTAGAGGGGTTGCATGTGTTAGGACCCCTAGTAGTTTCGTCTGCGTCATCAAGTAAATTCAATGCCTCAAATGGATTATAGATAACTACTTCCTTACCTTTCTCTTTATGTGATGACGTTTCTCGTTCTTCCTGTTCAACACCATGATTTTTCTTTTGTACTTTATCCACCTCAACTACAAACTCATGTTTCTTTTGTTGCTCCTTGGGTTTAGGTGGAGGAGGGACAGTGGTTTTAGGTACATACACTTTAACCGGCGGCTTTGTATGTTTCTGAGTTTTTTTCATCGAGCAATCCTTAACCGAGTGACCCAGTGTTAGGCATCCTGTACATTTAGGGGGGAGCCATTCATACTCAACATCAATCTTGCATGGGGTTTCCCCACCCTCCTCATCTGGCGTCATTATAATAATATGATTTGGTAATGTCTGATTAACATCGATCATTACGCATACACGAGCGAAATCCAGTCTCGTGCATGCCCTCGTTATTGCATCAGGGTATAAAGGCTTACCCACACCACTCGCTACAATACTCAATCCGTCCGTCGTCCAAAATTCCATAGGAAGGTGTCTCATTTTTATCCATACTGGCACTTGTGTATGCTTCAATTTTCTCATAACCATACCAGGTTTCCATTTTTGTAAAACTATCGGCTGTCCCTAGAATAGCCACGGTCCTCCTTCAATAATTTCCTCCATATCAATTTCAGATTTAAATTGAAAGAAGAAGAAGCCATTATCAATTGCAGTGACTTCTCGTAACGCCGGCCAAATGGAATGGGCAAATTCCTTCAAGTGATAATAATAATACGGTCTTTTTCCCAAAAGGTATCCTACTGCCGTAGTTTGCCATCTTTTTGACCCATCTCGTACAGTTTCCAAAGATGGTCGAACAATAATCTCCCCGTTTTGTCTCGTTGGGGCTATGTAATTTAACATTTTTTGAGACGAATTGTTAAATGCATCGGCAATTTTATCATCAACAATTCCTTTTGAATTAGTATTCAATGGAATATTCCCAATAAATAACGGAACAGGTACAATTTTTCTCCCAATATTGCTGTTTTTTTCCATTGCAGAGATGATGTCATGCCTCATGTCAGCAGAAGTGACATCAGCAGCAAGGTCAGTGCTTACATCAGCAGGATATTCAGGGCTTACGTCAGCACCTGCGTCAGCAAAAGTCAACTTCGCCGGAATTGCGTTTTTACCCTCAGTCATCGGCCGGAGATCTGCTGTTCTGGTCGGAACAGTACCAGAACCCAAGATAACATGTCTGTTCCTCATTTCCGTGTCTGTCCGGTCAACAATCTTGCCGGAAAATCGAAATCCCGTCGAAGAAATTCCATCCATGATCGCAGTAGTTGTTTCTTGAGTTTGGATCCTTGTCGCCGGAGGACGAATGTTCCTGATGGCTTTTCGTATCCCTCGAACCAGAGGAGGTTCTGTTATCGGCTTCGGTGACGGAAATCTGTTCGTATCTTTTTCCTTTCCAAATCGCGTCTTCCATTTTGTTTGCAAATCTTCTAGTGCTTTTAGCGATTCAATATCACCAGTATCTATAACAGTGCGTGCTAACCGAATGAACTCACCCATATTAAACGTACCTGGTTGTCGTCCGCCATTGTTGTTCATCAAGGGTGCGCCGCCAAACCCTAGTTTTGGGCGGCGCATCAGTTCGCCATCGTTAACAGCCAAGTTTGAATCTTTCTCGGTTGGCATGGTTTCGCCGTCCTCAGATCTCTCAGTACCATCATCAGCCATGCCTAATCTGTTCAGAATCGATTCATCTTCCATGGGCGTCTTTTCTTCTTCCCCGTCTGCGCGAAACCCTAGTTTTGAAGTTGACGAACAAGCGGCTAGATCTGCTGTTTTTCCAATCAGGTTATTCTCCTTATCATCTCCAGTACGATTCCAGTATGTATACTCACCGGTCATCTTCTCCGATCCATTCTCGTTCATTGGCGACTTTTCGGTTTCCATGTGAGAGTCGCGATTTTCGCCGGAGAACTGATCTAAATCCGATGCCTTTCGCCGGTCATCTTCACCATCGACTGTTTCTTCGTCGGTCGGAGTCCCATCATCGTCGCCGGCGGTTGGAGGATTTGAAACGGCTTTTGTGTGTGTTTGTGGATGTGTGTAAGTGTGTGTTAGGCTAGAGAGAGAGTTTTTAGAGAGAGAATTTTTTCTATCCATTGTTGTTTTCTAATTTCGTTACTGATGGTCTCTCTTATTCAGCCCGTGGACATTCCACACTGCGAGATTCAACATGGATCCCTACTAGAGGGGCTGCATGTGTTAGGACCCCTAGTATTCTCTTCTGCGTCGTCCAGTGAATTCAAAGCATCAAAAGGATTATAAATAACCACTTCGTTACCCTTCTCCTTCTGCGATGAGCTGTAACGTTTATTCTGTTTTGTACCTTCATCTCCTCTCGCTTTATCATCAACCTCAACCACGGTCTTATGTTTCTTTTCTCTCTCCCCGGGGGCTGGTGGAGGGGGGACATTAGCTTTTGGTACATACACTTTCACCGGGGGCTTTGTCTGTTTCTGAGGTTTGGTCAACGAACACTCCTTCTCCAAATGCCCCAATGTTATGCACCCTGTGCATTTAGGGGGAAGCCATTCATACTCGATATCAACCTTGCATGGGATTTTCCCGCCATCTTCATCTGGCGTCATTATGATAATATGTTTTTCCAGTTTCTGCGTAACGTCAATCATCATGCATACACGAGAGAAGTCCAGTCTCGTGCATGCCCTTGTTATTGCATCAGGCTATAGAGGCTTACCCACACCGCTAGCCATCGTACTCAATCCTTCCGTCGTCCAGAATTCCTATGGAAGGTGTCACAGTTTTATCCAGACAGGCACTTGTGTATGCTTTAACTTTCTCATAGCCATACCCGGTTCCCACTTTTGCAATACAATTGGTTGACCCTGAAACAACCATGGCCCAACTTCTATGACCTCCTCCATATCAATTTCTGTTTTAAATTGGAAGAAAAAGAAACCATTAGCAGTTGCTATGACCTCTCGTAGCGTTGGCCAAACTGAATGGGCAAACTCCTTCAAGTGGTGATAGTACGGCCGCTTTCCCATAAAGTATCCCACTGCCGTAGATTTCCATCGTTTGGATCCATCACGCACAGTATCAAGTGAAGGACGAACTGCAACCTCCCCATTTTGCTTCGTTGGAGCAATGAAAGATAGCATTTTTCGGGACGAGTTGTTGAATGCATCAACAATTTTATCATTAACATTCCCATTAGAACCAGTGTGAAGCGTAATGTTCCCAATAAACAGAGGAACGGGTGCCAATTTGTTACCCAAGTTGCTGTTTTTTTCCTCCATAAAACTGCTGATGTTAGCCCTAGGATTGATGACATCAGCAGCTGTGTATGCAGTGACATCAGCAGATGTGTAAGAAGTGACATCAGCCCTAGCATCATGGATGACATCAGCCCTAGCACAGTGGATGACATCAGCAGAAGAGTAAGCGCTGACATCAGCCCTTGCAGCACTAATGACGTTAGCCCTAGTAGGGCTGACGTCAGCCGATACCTCAACCGCCAGTTCAGCGTCCAAATCACTCCCAACCGGCGCCACCTCATCATCCACGTCACTCATAACCGGCGCCACCTCAACATCCACGTCACTCACAACCGGCGCCACCTCAACATCCACGTCAGGAAGTCGGCGTACCTCACTGGTCGTCGGAAAAATTGCTGGCCGTTCACCCGTTCGTCGGAAAATCGCGCCTGAGTGCTTCTCTCTCGTTTGGTCTGTTATTTCATTGCCTTGTCTGCCAGAAAGGGCCTCGCACAGTCACGCCGGAATCTGGGTAGTATCTTCAAGCGCCGGCAGACCACCATCGTCTTCGTCCAAGCGTGGTTTTCCCCCATTAAGCGGCGTCGATACACCAGCGCCTTTCGTCCTCCCAATCGCCTTTGATGGAGGCCCAGAAATAAAAGCCTCCCGTCGAGTTTCATTCGCCGGCCCAAGAAGGCAACGACGGGCTTGAATAGGTCGACGACCATGAGGTAGCGAGGCCACAGTCATCGTCGCCGTCTGCTTAGTCACTGTTGTGCCATTGCCAAATCTTCTCTCCCATCACGATTTTAACGGCACCAAAGCCTCCATTGCATCAGCGTCGCCCTCGTCCATGACTCTGCTCGCAAGGCTGAGAAATTCCGCCATATTAAACTCACGCGGTGAGATTCCAGACCGTCGTCCGCCATTGAAGGAGCTTGAAAAAGCTTCAAAACCCAACAATGGCGGTGCTCGCAAAACAGCCATATCCGTGGCCAAATCTCCTGCCTTTTTGCTAGGAATTGTTGCTACAGTCTCCCCAAAGTGAGGGCAACCCTCAATCGCCGGTAGCCGGCGGATTCGAAGAGACCCATTTTTTAAAACCACAACCAAACTGCTTCGATTCACAAAGAAACTCACCTTCATCATCCCCTTCTCTACTGTCCCCACGCTCCATGCTATCCCCGTCACCGGCCGCGGTATCTCCGGCGTCGCCCTCCTCGCCGGCGGCCGTGTCCTTGCCTCCTCCATTAGTGTGAGTTTTTTGTGGTGCAGCAATGTGTGTGAGAGAAGAGAGAGCATTTTTAGAGAGAAATTTTTTTTGGGTCCATTTTTTTGTTTTGTTTTGCACAACCTTCAATATTTTTAGCTGTTTTACATGGTTTATTAAAGCAAGTTCGTTTCTATTTTTACACTAACATGTAGTTAATATTACGCTTAGCAAATTTACCACACAAATACATGGGTCTAGACCAACGTTTGGGTCAAGTTTCATGGAATTCTATGAACGTTTAATATTTATTTTTTTTGGGTAAAGGTAAATTTCATTAATAAAGTAATGGTATAGTACAACATATGTTCATCAATTGGTTTCTCCCTCCAAGGGATACGCCATAATCTATACAATGCTCGTGTGCTGACTGATGAAGTTAAATTGACACTGAGAATCCTCTGTTTTGCATCATCAGTGATCGGGACACTCAAAGTGGCTGGTGTCCTCTCGGAGTGTTCAAATCTCCATAAGTTCCTTTCCCTTCATATGTGGTAGACACATGCTGCAAGTAGTGTGCGGTAAGCGATATTAACAATGTGCTTACCTCTCCATTTCCGCGTTGCCCACTCTATATCTATTGTCCAATCCCTGTTAGGCTAGTGAAATCGAATCCGTATGCGAATCTGACGCAGGCACTGACGACTATATCTACATAGGAAGAATAAGTGTGAATGAGTTTCCGTAGCTCCCTCATTGCACAAGATGCACGCTCCAAGATGAGATAACCATAGTTTGTCCGTGGATGGTAATTTGCCAAGGATTGCAAGCCATAAAATGAACGAATGACGAGGGATCTTCAAAGAGCCCGAAAGTAGCAAAGACCATCCTACTTTCGGCTCAGGGGGGTCAAATAGTTGGTAGAGGGCCTGAGTAGTAGGCTGCCCTCCGTTAAATCTCCATACCACTCGATCCTCACCTCCAAAAATAAACGGCAAGTTATGTAGAATCTCCAAACATTCAAAGTCTGTGATGGGAGTAACGCTGAAATCACCAAACTGAGTTTTGCTGATTTTTCAATACCAAGATTGTTTGGACCTCGTGGGAACTGCTCGATAAGTGGTCCCAAGTGATGCCATGGGTCCTGCCAAACATAGAATCTCCCTCCATCTCCAATCTGGTAGTTCACGATAGAGCGAAGGAAAGGACGGAGTCTGAGCATTTTCCGCCATCCCCAAGAACCTCCATGTTCACGGACAGTCCAAATTCATGTGTCACGTAACCGGTCTTGGTAAAGCTATTGCACCCATATGGATGTCCGGTCACACCGGATAACATCACATAATTTCTTGCTCATTAATGCGCGATTCAAAGTAGAGATGTCCTTGAATCCAAGTCCCCCCTCATCCGTTGGTCGACACACATCTTTCCAGGCTATTTGGCGTAACCACTAGACGTCGTACCCTTCCGTAGGAAAGTCCTCAACCTCTTCTCAATTTCATTGATGACTTTCTTAGGTAATATGAACGCGGATGCCCAATATAAACTCAATGCTGAAAGCACAGATTTTATGATTTGTACCCGCCCAGCATATGATAACGAAATCCCTTCCCATCCATTAATACGTGCATCAATTTTTGAAATGAGCGGTTGGCAATCAGAGATAGATAGTCTAGAGGAGATTAAGGGAAGACCCAGATACCTCATTGGAAGGTGTCCCTCCTTAAAGCCCAAAATCTCCAACATATGGTCTTTCAAATCTTGAGCCGAACGTGAAATGATTAAGTGACTTTTATGAACATTCAGCCGAAGGCCCGAAAACTCCGCAAACTAGTCCAATCCCTCCTTGATGACTCTGATGGAGTCAAAATCAGCTCTGCAGAAGAGGAGAAGGTCGTCTGCAAATCCCAACTAGAAAACCTTGGAACTCTCACACTTCCAATGGTAAGTGAATTCCATGTCCTGTTCAATTCGTTGCAAGAATCCCAAATGTAACGCTTCCATAACAAGAACAAATAGATAGGGAGAAAGTGGGTCTCCCTGTCGTAATCCTCTTGCTCTAGAAAAGAACCCATGAGGTTTTCCATTGAGCCCAATCGAGAAAGATGTCGTAGAGACACACTCCTCAATCCACCTTGTGAATGTAGGTGGAAGCCCGAATAACTGCAAAACAGCTAATAAGAAGTCCCACTCCACCGTATCATAGGCCTTCCTGATATCCACTTTAAGTGCGCATCTGGGAGGTAGGTGCATCTGGTTATATTTCGCGAATAATTCCTGTGCTAGCATAATGTTGTCCCCGATGATTCTTCCCGGAATAAATGTTGTCTAGCAGGGGCTAATTATCTTGTCCAGTAACACACTAATTCTTTGGACAAGTAGTTTCGCAATGATCTTGTATAAAACATTGCAGCATGAAATCGGTCTAAAATCATTAACCGACATATCTTGTATAAAACATTGCAGCATGAAATCGGTCTAAAATCATTAACCGACATAGGAGTGTGTACCTTTGGAATCAGAGCCAAGATCGTGGAGTTGATCTGCTTTAGAAGTTTTCCGTTAGAAAAGAAATCTAGCACCGCCACGTAACTTCTTCCCCCACTATTGGCCAGGCCGCTTTGAAGAACCCTGACGAGTATCCATCAGGTCCGGGTGCCTTGTCTTCGGCAATATCAAACACAGCTTTCTTCACATCATCTGGTGAGAAAGGTAGGAGTAAATGGTTGGCTTCCTCATCAGTAATACAATGTCTCGCCCATGGTCTAAGGTATTGAATATTCACTGTCCATCGTCGCCTGGTACCTCCTAAGAGGTTCTGATAGTATGAAACAAACTCATGAGCGATCTCTTCTTGATCCGAGTGTGTGGTACCATTCTCATCATTGATCTGCAGGATTCTTCTCATTACTCGTCTCTGTGCAATCTTACGAAAGAAAACCCTGGAACATTGGTCTCCGTCTTTCATCCACTGCATCTTAGCTCTCTGTTGCAACATAATTTGTTCAAACTTTGCTGCTTTAGCATAAACGATTCGACAACAATGTTCTAGAAGTAAATAGAGCTGATTCTGTCTATCCGAGCTCACCAAAATGTTGTGCCTCATCAAGAAAACCTTTGGCTAATTGGACATTCAGTGTCAAATCCCCCTTATTTCTCCTCTGCAATCTGAATACTGGTTTAAGTGCCTTTAGTTTACGTGTCACGGCATACATTAGTACACCAACAATCTCATGATGCCAAATGTTATGCACATTGGGGATAAATTCAGGTGAACGAGCAAGATAGTTATCAAAGCGAAACATACCACCATTATGTTGCTGTGTATCCCCTTGTAATACCAGTGGTGAGTGGTCAGATGTCCGTGGTGTGAGGCTGTGATATGATGAGGTAGGGAACCGTGCCAGCCAACGATCATTAATAAGAATCCGATCCAACCGCTTCCATAAGCTTCGCGTATGTACTGCAATTATGCCATGTGAACCATTCACCTTGCATAGGCAGTGGAAGGAGCCCCGCCTCCAGAATACCGGCATTAAATTCTTCTGTGGCCATCCTTATGTCTCCTGAAATTCCACATACCTCGTTTAGGTCACGTATTGCATTAAAGTCCCCTCCTACCAACCACGGGGCATCAGAGCACTGCTGAGCGAGCGTCCTCAATGCAATCCACAGATTTCGACGGTCAATCACCTCAGATGCACCATAAACAACAGTGATAATAACAGATTCATTGACAGCCATATTAGTAACCCGACAGTGAATAAACTGATCTCCCAAAGCTAAAATATGGACATCAACAACATTCTCATTCCAAGATAGCCAGATACGATTTCCAACAGTAGAGTAATCGACGAACCATTTCCGTTGTGGGAGTAAAAAGGATTGAATATATGTACAACATTATTCGATTGGACCCGAGTTTCAAAAATGCCGAGAAAATGTAACCTAAATTCAGAGACAAGGTTCTTTATAGCGAGCTGATGGTCTCGTTTGTTCAGCCCACGGACGTTCCACACAGCAATGTTCAACATGGATCATTGTACAAGGGGCTGCTTGTGTTAGGACCCCCCGAATGCTCATCTGCTTCATCAATTAAGTGCAAAGCATCAAATGCATTATAAATAACAACTGCCTTGCCCCTTTCATCATGTTTGGAATTATTCCGTTTGATGTGCATATCATCCGCGTCTGCTTTTTCCACAACCTCATAATATGTGTTTGGCTTTTTTCGTTCCTTCTTAGGTGGTTGTTGTGTTGGAATGTTTACTTTTGGCACATATACATTCACCGGTGGTTTCATCGGTTTGTGGGGTTTGTTCAATGCACAATCCTTAGCCGTGTGTCCTAGTGTCATGCAAGCTGTACATTTGAGAGGGAGCCATTCGTATTCCACATCAATTTTGCAAGGTGTTTCCCCTCCATCTTCATCCGGTGTCATGACTATAATATGTTTTTTTATCTCTTGTGCAACGTCAATCATCACGCATCAACGAGCGAAGTCCAATCTCGTGCATGCCCTCGTTATCGCATCTGGGTAAAGGGGTTTACCCACTCCACTAGCAACAGTACTTAATCCATCCGTCGTCCAATATTCCGTCGGAAGATGTCTAAGTTTAATCCAGACAGGCACTTGTGTATGCTTCAGTTTTTTTTTTTTTTTTTTTTTGGTAAATGTAAGTTTCATTAAGTAAAAATAATGGTACAGTACAACAATACGATGATCAGTTGGTTTCTCCCTCGACATGCCAAGGGATACACCATAGTCTATATAAAAGACACAATTATCGATGACAAAATAGCTCATGCATTTCATAATTCAACTCGCAAAACCCTATCTTATGTGGCTCCATCGGTACAAAATGGAGAGGTAATAGTCCGACCAACATTGGATATTATAAGAAAGGGATCTAAAACGATGGAAGACTACCGCGGTGGGATATTTCCTAGGAAAAGGCCATATTTTCATCATTTGAAAGAGTTTGCGATGTCGGTTTGGCCGGAATTGAAGGAGGTCACGGGTACAAATAATGGATTTTTTTTCCTTCAGTTCAAATCAGTCGCTGCTATGGAAGATGTCATAGAAGGAGGGCCGTGGCTATTTCAGGGGCAGCCGATTGTTCTTCAAAAATGGGGACCAGGGATGGTATTACAAAAACTTCAACATACACAGGTTCCTGTGTGGATCAAACTACGTCACTTTCCAGTCGAGTTTTGGACAGAGGAAGGCCTTAGTACGGTGGCTAGTGGAGTGGGTAAACCACTTTACCCGGATGCAATTACGAGAGCATGCACGAGACTGGACTTCGCTCATGTATGCGTAATGGTGGATGTGACCTCAAACTTACCAAAGCAAATTGTAATTATGAATCCGGATGAGGACGGAGGAGAATCACCTTGTAAAGTAGACGTTAAGTACGAATGGCTACCACAAAAATGCAAGAGTTGTATGACATTGGGACACTCTGCTAAAGATTGTGTTCTTAACAAACCAAAACCAGCTAAACCACCGATTGCTGTATATGTACCTAAAGTGGGGACGCTGCAAGAACCAACAAGGCCTGAACGGAATCGGAGCCACCCTAGGGAGGAAGAAGATACTACTAATATACCATCCCGGCCACTACATATGACTGATCGGAACAAGAGTAGACCATTACCAGCTCCAGTGGTAGAAAAGAAGAGAGAGGGACGTGAGTACACTAGAGATACAACCGGCCCAAGTCGTGGGAGAGGGGTAAGGCGCTTGTTATATAAAACACTTTTGATGCACTTCACCTACTGGATGATACAGATGAGTCGTCTCGGGGTCCTATGCATAGCAGCCCCATACCTAGTGATCCATGTTGAATGCAGCAATATGAAATGTTCGTGGCCTGAACAAACGAGACCATCAGATGGCAGTCAAAGACATAGTTGCTGAGTTCAGGTTACAATTCCTTGGTCTCCTTGAAACTCGTGTACTTATTAATAATGCAGCTCAAATTCAATCTTTTCTATTACCCCAATGAAAATGGTATGTGGATTATGGATCTTCTGGTAATCGCGTGTGGATCGCATGGAATGATAGTTTTATTGATGTTGTTGTGGTGGAATGTGGAACGCAATTTATACACTGTCTTGTTACTATCTGTGCAATACATGAAACAGTTGATGTTACTGTCACTTAGGGAGCCACTGAGGTGGTTGATAGGAGAGAATTATGGAGTGCCCTGGACAATTTAGCTATACAGTGTGTTGATATCCCATGGTTGATTGGAGGGGATTTTAATGCAGTTCGTGACCTCAGTGAAGTATGTGGCACATCAGGGGATATCAGAACAGTTATGGAAGAATTTAATGCAGCCATTCAGAATACAGGATTACTACCACTACCCATGCAGGGAGAGTGGTACACATGGCACAACCATAGTGCGACACCCCGGAACCTCTGGAAAAGACTGGACCGCATGTTGATAAATGATAGATGGATGGCACGGTTCCCTAACGCATTCTACTCGGTCCTTACACCACGCACTTCAGACCACTCACCGATGGTACTATATGAAGACCAACAACAACAATAAGGAGGTATGTTCCGATTCGATAACTACCTCGCTCACTTACCTGAGTTTATTCCTAGTGTGCAGAATATATGGCAACATAACATTATAGGTACGCCTATGTATGCTGTGACACGCAAACTCAAAGCTTTGAAACCAATTTTTCGAGAGCAAAGGAGGAATAAGGGGGATCTCTCGCACAATGTCCAATGGCAAAAGGGTTTCTTGAAGCAGCACAACTACTTGTAAGCTCAAGACGGCGAGATGAGCTATACATTCAACTAGAACACTGCTGTCTACTCGTACTAGCCAAAGCAACAAAATTGGAACAGATTATGCTACAACAACGAGCGAAAATGCAGTGGATGAAGGGAGGTGATCAGTGCTCCCGAGTGTTCTTTCGGAAGATTGCCCAACGAAGATCAGCAAGAAGGATCTTCCAGATCAACGATGACCAGGGATCCACTCACACTGATCCAGAAGAAGTTATTAATGAGTTTGTCACATACTACCAAAACCTGCTAGGAGGAGATAGATGAAGAGCACGTATTGACATTCGGTTTCTCAGACCGTGGGCTAGGCACATTCTGAGTAATCTACCGCTTTACTATTACCGTTCACACCAGCAGATGT